>NW_018219388.1:0-25120 GCF_001263595.1 Phalaenopsis equestris | reverse complement strand
ATATATATATATATATATATATATATATGATTTCTGAGTCAACACATTTTTAATGTAGGTGCATACAGTTGGATTCAAAATTGTCAATGGAAGATAACCAACATTTTGTTGGGGAATTGAATAACTTCTAACTGCATATGACCGGTCAGAAAAACCCTTTGAATGGAAAAAGTGGCAGTCCAATTGAGTTTGGACAACACACTTCAATATGTATAAGATTTTGTCAACTGAAAACTTACATTGGACAACTTAGATATCAGCCTATTCCCAAATACCACCTACTGTAGGTCATCGAAACCAGTTGGTCATCGTTCGAGAACTTCGCCCATATTCTACCTTCCATTAGTTATCTATAACTTCCAAAAACTAATGTTTGACCATCTACCATCAAGTGATTTCCACCGTCTCTTTCTTACACAAAAAAATTAACCTTATAAATTATTTTATAACTAATCAAATTAATTTAATATGTTAATATAATATTTCAATTATACTATATTCAATTAACTTTATTTCTTTTTTACATACCAAACGAACTCATAAATATAGGGGTTAAATTTTGGTTGTTTGGTTTGCTAAAAATGAGATTCAGTGTAAAATTAGAATGAAATTAAAATATTGTCCATAATTCATTTTGAGAGTATTGAAACTCGTCAAATTTAGGTAAATTTCAACTACAATGAACAAGATGGCATTCACTGCACCGCTGCACTCACCACAACCACCCGCAACTTGATATGTAAAAAATTTGTTGATATATTCATGTGCTTTTTCAAACTATTTATGTATCTTTTTTATACTTTTGTGGGGATATGTAGTGGTATTTGCAGTATACAAAGAAATTTTGGGACTAGGAGCATAAAATGACTTAAATCAACATGGAAGCGGCCCAAAACCCTTGGGTAACACCTTAGCGTTTGGAGCAGGGTCTATACATGTGAAAATCTAGAAAAAATGACATTCAAACACTCAAAGCCAATCCCCACAATGCCAGAGAACAATGTCTCAGCACCACTTAGATGAGGCCTTCAACACCCAAAATGGCCCAAATTAGCAAAAAAGATAGAGAGCAATGCCCCTCAGCACAAGAGACCAAGCATTGTCGTGCATAGAGCTAGCGTCACTATAACCCAGGAGCTAGCAACTTTGTGATCAATCATAACGCTACCACACCCATAGCCAGCACCCCAATGCTTTTTACCAAATTTAGATGATTTCCACATTTTGGTGATATTTGGGAGATCTGATAAAGTGACATAAAAGGAAGAATAAACCGATCTATAGATTTCTCACTTCGTTACCCTAAAGAGGAGTCTCTAAGGAAGAATAGAAGAAATTTAAAGGATGAGTTCATGAGACCACTTATTGTAGTGTGAGAGTAATTTTCCTTTATTTAGTGAGAGTGTGAGAACAAGTTTTAACTAAGTGAGGAAGAAATCATTGGTGGTGATTAAGACTTGGAAATAAGGGATATTCCAAAACCCGATTTTTATTCCTTCACTTTGTATCTTTAGTTTAATTCCTTTTACTGCAAAATATATATTTTTCATAATCATGTGTTGTTACTCTTTTGCTCCCATGGGTTAGAATTTCTAAAACACTACCAAATTTAAGTTAAAGATTTAAAACTTTTCTATGATTCAAATTATTGTTCTAGCCTTCAAAATTAATTAAGATTCAATCTGGTCATTTGGATAGTTGAAACTAGTTATAATCTACAACTAAGAAAAAAAAAAGAGGAGAATCAGTGGAATATCAATATTTCTAGTATACTTACAAACTTTTTTGGGAATGTGGATGTTTCGGAATTTTTGCAAGGTTGGGTGAACCTATAATATAGGATTTTAAGGCTTGTTATATATTGGAAAGAGTAAGAAGTACTAGGCAATGCTTGAAAACTATAGTAGGAAAATTTCTTGGAGGAAAAAAGAATTCAATTGACCAATTCAAGGGAGTGATTTCAAATCTAGAAAAAAGATATCTCACTTAGTGTCAGTCTTTTCTTTTGAAGTAGGATTTTATATAATTTAAGAAACTAAAAAAACTTCATCATTTTGAACAAAAAATAAAATTAGTAATTTAGCAATTCGACATATTTGAAAGTTTACTCATTTCTTATGGGATCAAAATAGAGACTCATAATATTTATACTATTTGATTGACACATATATTTGTATGAATAACATGTGTTCTTCTCCACACTATGGATTAATTTTTTGACATTGTTGTCGGGAAACGACGTTAATTTTTCAATTTAGGATAATATTTTTTAAGAATATGAAGTTTAAATTTGAATACTATAGTGCTATTATCATTGTGTATTACGTATTGTGAATTGTTTTATTATTATTTAAAGTTATATAAAATTCAAAAATAATATGGCTTGTGCATTAGTTAGTTTTTGCACTTTATTTACTTTTATTTTTTTCTTGTTACTTGTATTTTTATATTGTTTAACTAGTTAATATAGGATCACAAGTTAGTCCTAGGTTATATGCGTAGGACTAAATCTGCTAAACTAGTATTTTTTTACCATGAAATAGAAAAATAACCTAAAAAACATAGAAAAATTGCAAAAAGTAAAGAGATTTTAAAATCAATGGCAAACCATCAAGGAAAAAATATCGAACTTGACCACTTAAAGATTTTTTCAATCAGTCGATGGATGTAATCCATTAGAGTATTCATAATCCTACCTTAGAAGCCAATAACTTTGAACTGAAATATGTCATAATTCAAATTGTCCAAAAATTGCAATTTGGAGGTTATGATAGTGTACTATTGGAATGACAATTTACATTTGGAAAAAAATATTAAACATGATTTAACTATGTTAGTTTGAAGACATTATACCAAGTACTTAGTGGGGTTACCATGTTGTATTTGCTAGAATGTCATACATTTCGGTTCAAATGTTTGGCTTAGACATTGAAAACTTAGGTTGTGTGTTTTATGCACTAAGCACCACTATACCACATCCGAGATTCATAGTGGTTAACTAAAATTTTGCTAGTGCTTTGATGCGATGGAAATATAATTGTGTAAATTTAATAAAGTTGACTCCGCTTTACAATGGTGCCAAAATCTTGATGTGGTATTTTATAAATAATAAA
Source organism: Phalaenopsis equestris (assembly GCF_001263595.1). NCBI lineage: Eukaryota > Viridiplantae > Streptophyta > Magnoliopsida > Asparagales > Orchidaceae > Phalaenopsis > Phalaenopsis equestris. The sequence continues at coordinate 22,007 of NW_018219388.1, read as the reverse complement.
GTTAAGCTCTTAATTTTGGTATTCTACGCAAGTATACGTATCGTTATCAAGTAATATAAGACTTTCTATTTAAGTCTCAAATATCGATCCCACGAGGAAGATTTAAATATGAAATGATAAATTAATAAGGAAATTCACAGAATTAAAACGAAATTACTGTCACTAATTTTGAATGTTTAAGATACTATAAAAGCTAAATTATTAACTACTAGAAGAATTTAAATGGAGAGTTTTAAATAGTAACTACTAAACTATGTTTATGTGATGAAGTTTTCTTATATGAAAAAACATCTTTCCAACTACAATGAGCTTTTTGGTGAAATGAGATGAGATAAATTGTTTAAATATGCATTTTGCTAAATATGAGCAATTTTAATTCTCTACCCTGATTCAATGTTATAAAAAATCATTGACTAATCATAGGTTTAATCCCTAAATCTGTGTTTAGGCTAGGAGGATACTGGCTCCCACTCTAGAGCTCCCACTTCCCTTCTCCTTAAGGCTAACTCTCGCTTTAGTTTTTAAACACTAAGATCGAATTGAGGATTTTTAGTCTGTCACCCTAAAAATCTCCAATTCTACACCCAACAAAGTATATTTTCCTATTTATTTGCACTTAATTCCATGCACAAAATACTTCTTCATGGACTTAAATGTGATTCTCACTCTGTTGTAGAACTCATACTCCATTTCCTTGATCATATGTTTCACAATATATTTTAACACTTCAATTGGCCAGATTGAAAAGTAAATTAAGAATAGAAATTATGAAAAGTAAATTAAGAATAGAGTTGAAAAACCATCATAATTTATTTTAAATTTTAACATTAGCACATCCAAATTATCTCTTCATTTCACCATATCTCAGAGTAGGGAAAAAGATAAAGGAAACTACTCAGGCTTCATGGGAAAGATACAACAAAGCACAAATTTCATATATAAAAGGAAGTTCATACAACAATAATAAACAAATAACACTTATCTGGAACTATTTCTCAGGGCAAATCCCTTGAAGCCTATCTTATGAAATATAGAAAGAAGAAATCTCTCACTTCTCTTCCTTTCCAACACTTCTTAGAGAAGAATTCACACTTAGAGTCACCACAAAAACTCAAAACTATAAAAAAATAACTAATTAATGGTGTGGAATGGCGTGAAATGATGTAAAGTGGCAAGAAGGGGCGATGGATGGCTGAGAGAGACGAAGGAGTGTTGACCTCACATTTGGTTGAGTTTTTGTTTTTTCTCTTTAGTAGCCTAAGGTTTAGCCATAGAACTTTCCTATTGACTATTCTTAGAAAACTAGAATTCTATTCTTAGAAAACTAGAAAAGGAACCCTCACCATTTGAAATTTTACACTCCTATTTACTCAACTTGAAGTTCCACATATTGGTCATAACTTCTAGCACTTAGTAGGAGGGGTCATTTAGGGGGAACTCAAGATGAACCCTTAGGACTACTGGACCTTAGGGTGACCCTGGGTGTTGGTCTAGGGCTTAAGGTACATATTTGCACTCACAATCACTCACAATTCTAAACTTAAACTTCTAGGCTTTGGTCCCTTGATACTTTTGGGAGACTCATGTAGGTGGTCCCCTAAACCCACTAGCCTTAGGCTAGGGTTTAGCTAAGACCGCTACATAGAGGAATTAAAATGGGGTCATTGGTCCATGGCTTATTGATGGTGGTTGGCACTCCAACTCTACCAATATACCCAATCTATCCTTTTGCCCCTAAATTTCTTTGCCCCTAAATTTTTTTGCCCCTAAATTCCCCTAAATTACCTAGATACACTTGGGACCCCAAATTTGGCCAAAATTTCAAAATTTACCCAAAATATCCAAGTTGGTTAAAAAATCATTTCAAACACCTTGAAAACACCCAAACTACCCAAAATCACCAAGATTGACCAAATTACCAAACTGCCCCTCCTTAGCCCAAGATTCCAAAAATCTCCTTAGCCCAAGATTCCTTCCAAAACCTCCCAAATATTCCCAATTTCATTTTTATCAACTATCACATGACCCAAGTTGGCCATTTTGACCATCTTTGTCCAAAATCCCCAAATTGCCTTTAAAGGCCCAATCTCCCCAAATCCACCTCAAACGTCCATCAAATTAGTCCCCATTTCCCCCAATTTCAGCTCCAAATATTTATCAAATTGGTCTCAATTTACCCCAATTTCAATTATAAACTCAAATAAACACTTGATATAACCAATATAGACCAAATTCAAACTCAATTAGTACATTATTTGAACCCAATTTTGATTTAGATCAAAACCCTAATTTTGGCCCCATGACTTGGTTCCACCAAATTGAACCCATGGCCTACTCAACTTGCCACAATTTGTGTTGAAAAACCTTTATAATATTCTCATACATCAAACCTGACCTTTAATTGGCCTTGGTGAGGCCTCAATTTCATTTGATTTCAACCTAAGTCCAAAAAGCCCCAAATTTGCCCCAAATTGGCCATGTCTGAAAATCTCACCAAATTGAAGGCCTTAGCCTTAAAATTTCCACTCCATCCCTTCATGAAAAATCTTCACAACATCTCCCTTGATCATTTGAACCATTCAATTTGGACTTAGCCTAAGGCTAGCCCAACCTAGACCCATGTCTAGCCCAAAATACCCAAATTGATCAAATTTTAAAAATCCCTCAAAGTGACCCACTAATTGAACTCAAAATCACTTCAACCATTCACAAAAAATCTTCATAAAAATCATGTACACAATTTTGATCAATCAAATAGGCCAATTTACATGGCTAGCCTAGCCCAAACCCAAGCTTTAATCACTTGAACCCTCATGGAACCCATGCACTAATGATGGCCTAATTACCCCAAAGTCACCAAATTAATGACTCCACAGCCATTAGATGGACCCTAGTGGCCAACCTAAACCTATTAAAACCAACTAAACTAAGCCATGGAATAAAGGTCCCCTAAATTATGGGATTTCATTCCATATTTGCTTAAGCTTAGGATATTTTTGCCAAAACAAAGCGTAAACACATTAAATTGCTGTGACATATTTTCCTGGGTTCCCTGAGCTCTTAGCCACCTCCCCCTGGCCGGTCGGCCGGCCTAGTGGCCAAAAAATGGCTAAATAGAGAACCACCCCCATGGGATTAAATCCAATTCAAACCTAGAGGCCACCTCATCCAAATTAAATGTTGGAGCCTCTCTGCCCTCTACCTAGTTAGCACATTTCACCCCCCAATTGGCCATGGCAGCAAGCCTTAAACGATTTTTTTATAAAAGGTCCCCTTCACGACCATGGAGGTAGAGTTGAAATTTTTTCAGAGAGAGACCTCCAAATCACTCATAGAGCTTCTTTGAGACATCCTCAGTGCAATCCAACCATATTCCCCCTCTGATGCCCACCGTGGAAGCTCAATTTTGAGCTCAAACTTCTGACTAAAACCAGGATAGAGCTCAATCCACCTCCACAGTCCCCCAAACATAAGTTACTTGTACCCACACCTTAACAACACTAAGAGAAGAAGAAACCCCATTAAATCACCCTTACATAGAGCCTTTAATATAAACTTTGATCAACACCTGAAATCGGCCTTGGTCGAATTTGGGTCTAGGCATTTCACCAAGACCAGAGGCTCAATCCCTAGCCTCCTTAGACCTCAAGGAACGTGCGGAGCACCTCTGATCTAAGCTTCACTTCTTAGAGCCAAGGTATTGATCTCCTCTTCCTCCTGAGCCTATTTTGGTTCTCCATTTAGTTAGGCTTGATTTAATTGTATGACTACCATTTGGATATGTTCGCCTCATTTAGACGAGTCCATAGGAATAAACCGGAAGTGATTTGGTTGAGTCTAGGCTGAGATCTTAGGGTTTTAGTGTGGACGGTCACGAGATCACTCTAATGGAAATGATGAAGGGATGGGGGTGACCCGCCCGATCGCGCGTGTATCGGATGGACGGAAGAGATCAAGCCGAGCAGCGTGCTGGACAGCGCTTCGGGACATGAACCGCGGGCCGAGTTAGCGGCTACGTGGATGACGGCGTCCAACCAGAGCGTGCTACGCATGTCTTTGGAGCTGCCTAGGATCCAGTTAGCGCCGCGCGTTTAAATAGATAAATAGGGAATTTTAAAAATCAGAAAATAGCCCTAGCTTTAAAAATTCATATCATGGTATAGAAAAATCATAAAAATAAAATAAAAATACTCACTTGCTCAGTGAACAGAGGAGAATAAAGTGGAAATAATTTTAAGTCCATGTAATGCATATTTTTTTTAATTAATCAAAACACCGATTTGAATGTTTTGATTCTCCATGCATATAAGCATATCACCTTGGATTGAAATTTTAGCATGTTGTTACCTCTATCTTAGGGGATATCTTTTGATTTTTTCAAAGTCAAATGAGGTCCCTAGACAAAGATCCATATTTTTCAAGTTTATATGCATTATTTACTTAAATTAATCATGGAAATTAGCATGTTGCTTAGAAAAATCCAAGAAAATTTTAGAAGATTTATGATGACCAGAGAACCTTTAGGAAAATTTCTCATGAGCCAAGTCATTTAAAATACACCTAATCTTTACAAACCCTAAATCGCTAAATACAAACAAGAAAATGACTTAATTTTTAATCTCCACTATTGTTTAGGATCTAGAGAACTCACCATAAAAATTTCAAAATATTTTGAGTTCATTTGATGACCTAAGTTGATTTTTAAGATAAGTATCATTTTAGCTCTTAAATGATTTTTTTAAAAAAAATCAAAATATAAATAAAAAATTTACAAAAACTTTTTTTTTTAGTTTTCTGTGATGAGGAGCATTTTCTAAAAATAAAATGGTGTTTAAAATAAAAACTTGATTTTTGAGCGCATTTTGAATATTTTAAATAATTAAAAATCCATAAAAATCACAAAAATAATAAAATTCATAGAAATGTTCTAAATTTCATTCAAAGTACTTATAAATAATTAGGATATTTTTCCCTGATTTTTTAAATAAAGATACTGAATTTTAAAGCTTAAAAATAATTTTTAAAAGCTAAAAATGGATTTTCACTAAAATATTTCCAATAAATCAAATAAAACTCATAAAAGTATAAAATTTTCTATTTTGAGTTCTCTGACCTCATTAAAATTTTTTAAAAAAACAAAACTTAGTTTTCCCCATTTAAAATTTTTTATATTTAATAAATACCCCAGAATTTAAAATAATTCTTAAAATTCAAATGAAATTCAAAAAATCATGAAATTTAATTGAAATGCTTCTCTATTCTACTTCTATTTCCAATAAAAATTTCAAGGGATTAGAATTTACTTTGGTTAAGTTATAAATTTTCTTTAAAAGATATTATTTTTGCATGAAAATAATTATATAAATTAAATGAAATTTTCTATAAATTAAATGAAAAATCACACTTTCTCCTCTGATGTTTCAATTGACCCATGAGTGAGGTAGTATAAAAATTTTGAAGTCATTTGGATTAAATTTGATGAATTATGAAGAGTTAGAGCCTTAGGGGCAAATGTGTAATTTTGGGAATTTAGCCTTAATTAACATTTAGGCTTAATTCAAGGAGGGAAATGGGTAATCTCTGATCTTAATCAGTTTATTTGGATGTTTGAATCACAAGGGGTTAGTTGGTAGAAACCAACCTCACTTTCTTAATTAAAAAGATAAGTTAATAAATTTCTAGAGTATTAAAATTTGGAAGTTTATTAAAATAAAATGAACCTAGGACTTAGGGGTATGACTTTTGAAGTCAATAATTAATCAATTTAATACCCCTATTTGATTTTCAAATGAAATTCAAATAATGAATAATTATCACCTAAAACTTAACCTTTTCAAAACTAATTAAGACACTCACCTAGGTCTTAAGGGCTTAGTAGTAATCTAAGTTAAATCATGACTGATTAAATGATGATTAGAAAAACAAACACAATTAAAATTAGAACATCTTTCAAACACTACAAGCCCAAGTCAAAATTTGGCCAAGTCTCTTAAACTTGTCTCTTTAAGGGTCTTCACCCACATAATCTTCAAAATTAACATACAAATGATAATTACCCTATTCTTAGGCATAAATGAGACATCAATGAGCATTATGGTGTTCATAAGATAAATTATTAAGCAACATAATAAGATTAAATGAGCTTGAGGCTTTTCACCAGGTGATAAGAGGGAAGCATGAACCTGCTTCTTCCTCTTAACCTGTTGGATACCTCGGAGATCTACTAAATGTTTTGCTTGAAAAAAGAAAAAAATCATCCTTAATTAAACTTGTAAGGACCCACCAAGATATGACCTAGGGTTAGGTAGGTCATTAAAATTTTACTTCTCCGTTTCATATAAACTGGCTTAACTTGCCTTTTGAGTTTCAGGTGGTGGAACAAGAACACTCGTCAGGTACGCTTTTACAATTTTCAGTATTGTCTTTCTTGAACTTTCATACTGTATTTTTATATCTGCATGCATGAACAAAACACAAACTTGCATGCTAAACAACAATGTTACCCTCCATGAAAAGTAAAACTATCAGGATAACCATAAAACCAAAACAAACACCAAAACCAAATATCAGGAAAAACCAAAAACCAAAACCAAAACCAAAACCAAAACTGAAACTAAAATCAACCAAGATAAAATTCACCGCTATAACATTCAAAATATAAAACAACTCAAAATTTAATCACAAACATCACAAAAAACTACAATCAACACTAAATTAAGATGTCTCTAAATAATATGAAATAACACGAAAGGAGTATTCTCCCGTGTAGGAGGTAACCTACGGATGCTAACGAGTTTTCCCACAGTCTAAATAAAATTATGAAACTTACTGAGTTGAGTTTAGTAAATTCATTTAGATTAATTGAATCTGAAGAAAATAATGTCCGTGAATCCAATAGAAAATAGTGGTGCCAGAATGAGGGAACTGTAGGATCCTAACCGGTGTCGCTCTAATCAATTCTAACATGCCCCCAAAAAATTTAAAGGACAATAACCATAGGGTCACCTGATTTGACATCATAACTTGGCACACCAGAAAACTCAAACTCGTCGTGGTGAGGAGCTTGGAGCTAGCGTGGTGGGCAGCACGACCATCTTCAACAGCAAAACCTATCTTCACCAGCTAAACCAATCTTCCTTCCTTAGATATAAGCAACAAAGTCATAGGACTTTGAGGTTGCTTGCTTATGCAACGTAAATCCTCACCTTATCTTTAGGCCTTTGTACAACCCTGTTATACAATATAATCCCTAACTCATCTTAGGATTCTGAGACCGTCGTTCATCACGACCTAAATCCTTACATCTTCCAGGTTATTTGTGTGATCGTTTCACACGAATGTAAGCCCTAACTAATATAATTGGCAGGATGAAACACCTAAATATTTCTCCTAAAAACTGAAGCCAAACATCAGAATAACTTAGGAAGTCACCGAGGTTCTCCTCTGGATCCATGACATCCCCTAGTTTTTCCTTTTTTGGACTCTACAACAAAATGTTCCAAATTTGAACCAATTCCCTTTCACACCTCTACGTCCAATCTCATGGAAAAGTCTTACCCTTTGAAACTCCTTGAAGATAATATTTCCTGATTTTTATCGAGAGTCTTCTTAGGTGATTTCGTTCATTTAAGATGTAATTAACTATAAGGGCTTGCACTTATAGGAAGCATGTCCGAACCCAGCTTAACATAAACCCTATTTAATCGTTTATATTAAATAGGGGAAATTGTCGGGAAATAAAATTGTTTCAGAGACCAAACGGATGTTATATATCCCTTAGTTTATTTGATCGAGCCTCATCCTCAAGTCTTGTGTTTATCCTTGGGGATAGATACAGGATTTGAGGTACAATGCTCTTTCATTTAAATTATAAAAAATATGGGGTCAGTTTGATTTCATATTTTTCTAAAACTAAATATATATGTAAATTAAAACGTCATTGCGAAGCGCGCGACGGGATTTTGATTCTGGTGACCGACAGCTTCTTACGGGCAACTCCTTGGACCAAAAATAACGCCGACAAGGAGAGAGAGTTTTCTAATCAATTTTGGCTCTTAATAAAGACTAGGGTCGGTTCTCCAATAAGTGCATCCAAACACTCTTCAAGAAGCGTCTAAATTTGTTGAATCTTCTAGAAATAGGGTTTGCACCGACACTGGCGATGCCGGTGTCCGAGGCCATTTAATTTAGCCTGTCTTCTCTATTAAACGACGCCGTTGGTGCTGAACAATTTTTCAAATTCTCTATTCTAACTCCAAATTTTATCATTTTTGCTTCTTTTTTGCTCTAAGTCCTAAAAATCAACAACCTACAAAAATCAACAACCTACAACACAAAACATAAAAAATATCTTCTATTAAAGTGCAATATCACCAAAAATGAGAATAAAATATGAGTATAAAAATACATATATTTTTGGTGTATCATGCCTCAACGTCACAAACTAACATTGTAGTGCCACTTTTCCAACCTACATAACTTCACTTTTGTTGACCTTACTTTTGTAGAGGTCTAGTTTTCTTCTCCCAGAAACCTAGGATCTAGCCATAGAACATTTTTGTTGACTATCCTAGAGGACTAATAGTAGAACCCCCCTTAGAAATGCTAAACACCTCTTTACTCTTCTTGGAGTTCCATAGGCATGGTTTTGCCCTCTACCACTTATTGGGATGGAACCAGCAGGAGGGAGCTCAAGAGGAGTCCACATAGGATTGTTAGGCCTTAGTGTTAGCCCTGGATAGCTTGTTCTTGGCCAGGCTTATACACACACACACTTCCACTCATCACATACAAAATCCCAATAACCTAAAATCACCTACACTTAACCCATTCACCATCTCTTTCGGAAACTCATGTGGGTAACACTTGGCTAAGATGGCTATGACCAACATATGGAGGATCCAAAATGGGCTCTCAGTGATCTCATGGCACTAAAAGGGTAACAACGTGATTAACATCCTCAATGACTTCCAATTTTATCAAAACACCCAATTTTAACCTTCTACTCCCAAACTTTTCCAAAATTATCAAAATACCCCTGAAACCCTAAAATTTTCAAAATTGGCAAACTGCTAATTCTCACCCAAAAATTATATTTAACCATTTCAAATCATTCCTAACCACTAAATGATCCCAAATGCACCCAAATTCACTAAATTGGCCAAAATTCCGAAATTGCGCTTAAAGCCCAAAGTCCACAAATCACCCCCAATTGCACGAAATTTGTTTTAAATTTCTCTAATTTCAAATCCACACTAAATTTCATCTAAATCCAATTGAAATCAAATCCAAACCCAATTTTATTAGCCCATGATCAATTTCAAAATCAAATTCTTCATGTATGCTGAAAAAGCCCAGACCCATATGCATTCAAAAAAGCCGATGACATTAATTTTAAAAGGCCTAAATTTAGCCCGCGTGATAAAAATCCTTTCTTCATCATACCATGCTAATCAAAATCATTTTATCATGGCATCATACTGATACACCAATATAATATATTATTTTAAGTACATATTTTATGCTTTTTTTGGAGATATTGTACTTTAAAGAAGGATATTTTTGGGTTTTTGTTGCAGGTATATCATTTTTTGGCATTTGAAGCAACAATGGTAAAAATGACAAAATTTGGAGCAAAAAGAGCCAATTTCGCCAAAATCCAGAGAACTGGCGCATGATGCACCAGCCCGGTGCATGTTGCACTAAGGATGACTTTTTCAAATTAAGGCGGTTTGAGATGACTTTTTGCACGAATTTTAAAGGACACTTGTTCTACATACCTCTTGGAGTAATTCAATGCATCTAGACACTGTGGAAGGTTGTTTTATGAAGGGATATGACTCTTGGATCAAATAACACATCTTTTGAATTCAAAAGAGTTGAATTTTGGAGGGAATTTTGAAGTCTTTTCCAAAGGAGGCAGCCCAAAATAAAAGAAGAAGACTTCTCATTTTTGAGTGTTGACCTAATTTTTTGGTTGAGGTCTAGTGTTCCTCTTTAGTAGCCTAAGGTCTACCATAGGAATTCATGCTGACTATTCCTAGAAAAATAGAAAAGGATCCCTGGCCATTAGAAATTGTAAACTCCTCTTTACTCAGCTTGAAGTTCCACATAATGGTCCTAACCTCTATCACTTAGTTGGTGGGGTCATTACGAGGCAGCTCAAGGAGAGTTCCCATAGGACTGTTGGACCTTAGGGTTGACCCAGGGTGTTGGTCTAAAGCTAAGGCACTCACTACAATCACCTCACTCACAACCACTCACAAGCACAAACCAAAATTTCTTAACTTTGGTCCCTTGATACTTATGGGATACTCATGTAGATGGTCCTCTAAACCCACTGACCCTAGGCTAGGGTTTAGCTAAGACCAGTACATAGAGGACCTAAAATGGGGTTTCCATTGGTCCATGGCTTATTTATGGTGGTTGGCACCCCAACTCTACCAAAATGCCCAAGTTAGCCTTTTGCCCTTAAACTCCCCCAAATTACCTAGATACCCTTGGGACCCTAAATTTGGCCAAAATTCCCAAATTCACCCAAAATATCCAAATTCTTTAAAAATCATTTCAAGCCTTTCGAGGATACCCAAAATACCCAAAATTACCAAATTACCAAAATACCTCTCCTTTGACCAAAATTCCAAAAATTCCAAAAAATCCCAAAAATTTTCAAAATATTCCAAATATTTATAATTTTAGTTTTCTCAACCACATGACCCAATTTGGCCATTTTGACCATCTTTCCCAAAACCCCCAAGTTACTTTTAAAGGCCAAATTTCCCCAAATCCACCTCAAATGTCCATCAAATTGGTCTCCATTTCCCCCAATTTCAATCCTAAACTCAAATACACCTTTCATATGACCAGTCTAAGCCAAATACAAGCTCAATTGGCCCATTATTTGAGTCCAATTTTGATCTAAATCAAAACACCCAATTTTGGCCCTATGACTTGGTTCCACGTAATTAAACCTCATGAGCTACTTCATTGGTCTCAATTTACACCCTAAACTCTTCATAACATTCCTAAACATAAAATTGGACCTTAATTTGGCCTTGGTGAAGCCTCAATTTCATGTACTTTTGACTTAAGTCCAAAAGCCCCAAATGTTGCCCCAAATGTTGCCCCAAATTGGCTAAGCCTTCAAATTTCACTAAATTGATTGCCTTAACCTCAAAATTGGCACCCAATTTTTGTTGAAAACTCTTTATGATATTCCTATTGAAAATTTTAAATAATTAATTTGGACTTAGCCCAAGGCTAGCCCAATCTAGACCCAAGTCTAGCCCAACATGCCCAAAACGACCAAATCTCCAAAATCCTTCAAATTGACCCTCCAATTAAACTCAAAATCACTTTAACCCTTCACCAAAAATGTTCCTTACAATCATCTACTTCAAATGCACCATTCAATTGGGCTTGAAATCATAGATAGCCTCACCCAAACCCAACGCTTGACCATGTAAACTTAAATGGACCCATGACCAAATTTGACCAAATTAAACTCAACATGACCAAATTAACTCCACCACAGCCAATCCTAGGACCCCTAGGGCTAAGCCAAGGCCACCTAACCCAAGATAAATGAGCTATGGATTAAGGGTCCACCAAATTAAGGGATTTATTGCCTTAATTGAACAAAATAAATATATCTTTGCCAAATCCTCCCACCAATTTAAGTTAATTGCTTTGACAGATTCCCCTGAGGTTCTGAACTCCTAGCCACGTCTCCTTTCCAAGGCAGGCCAACCTAGTCACCGAAGAAGCCAAAACCAAGGGCCACCCCCTCTTAAACTTTACCCAATTCAAACCTAGAGGCCAGCTCACCCAATTTAAATTTTAGAGCCCCTCTTCCCTCCACCTAAGCATCACATTACACCCAAATATTGGTCCTGACAGCTAGCCTAAACCCACAACCATGGAGGTAGAGTTGAAATTTTCTCAGGGAGAGCCCTCCAAATTGCTCACCGAGAGTCTTTCAGACCTCCTTAGCTCAAACCAACCACCTTCCCCCACTGATTCCCACTGTGGAAGCTCAATTTTGAAGCTCAATTTTGAGCTCGAAGCTCAATTTTGAGCTCATACTTCTGCCTAAAATCAGGATAGAGCTCAATACACCTCCACAGTCCACCAACCTTAAATTAAAATTACCCGCACCTTCACCACAGTGAAAGAAGGAGAAACCCCATAAAATTCTCCTTCCACAAAGACCCTAATATAGCTCTAGACGAACACCTGAAATTGAGCTTGGTCAAATTCATACCTAGAATTTACACCACAACAAGAGGCTCAATCCCTAGGCTCTTTCCATCCCAATGAACGTGTCCAACACCTCTGATTGAAGCTTCCCTTCTTAGAGCAAAGGTATTGAACTAAGGTATTGAACTCCCTGAACTCCCTCTCTTCTCGAGCCTATTTCGATTCTCCATTTGCTTAGGCTTAATTTCATGGAATCTTAACCATATAGATATGTTTCTCTGGTCTAGATGAGCATTTAAAAAAAAATTCATACAATTTGGTTGAGAAATGAGGGAGATATCAAGCCCTGAAGATGGACAGTTCTTGAGCTAGGCCATTGGGGACAATGACAGAGAGCTCTCTGATCGGACGTTTATTTCATCAACGGATGAGATCAAGCCGGACAACGATCCCTTACATGAACCGCGGGCATAGTCATCACTGAGGTGGATGGCAGCGTCAAATCAGAGCGCGCCGCAGGAGCTTCGGAGCCGCCATAGGTTGACATGGCGCCGCCCATTTAAATAGATAAATAGGGCACTAAAAAAATAAGAAAATGCTCCCTAACTTCAAAAATCCTTATCTTGGTGTAGAAAAATCATAAAATAAAATAAAAATACCCTCTTGCTCAGTGAACATAGGAGAACAATGTGGAAATAATTTTAAGTCCATGTGATGCGTATTTCACTTTTAATAAAGAAATTAGGGTTAGGAGTCTTTTAACTCTCCATGCATGTAGCCATTTCACCATGCCTCTAATAAGGGGAACATTCCTTGCTTTTTCTAATGTCAGGGGAGACCTCTAGACAAAGATCCATGTTTTTCAAGCACATGTCTATTATTTGCAAAAATTAGTCATAATAATTAGCATGTTGCTTAGAAAAATCTATTAAATTTTGGTAGGTCTACTATGACCGAGAACTATTTGGAAAATCTTTCATGAGCCAAGTCATTCAAAATGCACCAAATCTTCACAAATCCTAAAACACAAAGATAATTAATTTTGGAAAATACAAACATCAAAATACTTGATTTTTGATCTCCACTGTTGTTTAAGACACAGAGAACTCCCCATAAGGATTTCAAAACATTTTGAACTCATTTGATAACTAAGTTGATTTTCTAAGTTACATGTTGATTTTCTAAGTTACAAGTTGATTTTCTAAGTTACATGATATTTTTGACACTAAAATGATTTTTAATGATCAAAATATAACTTAAAAATTATGAAAATGAGTTTTTGGAGTTCTCTGTGATCAGAGAGATCTTATAAAAAGAAAATGGTGATTAAATAAAAAATCTCATTTTTAGCCTATTTTTAAATACTAAAATATTTAAAAAATTATGAAAATCACAAAACAAAATGCATGGAAATATTTTAGATTGTTTTCTAAGCATTTAAGAATAATTAGAATATTTTTCCTTGCTTTCTAAATGAGGATATTGGATTTTAAAGCTTAAATTAATTTTTAAAGGCTAAAAAATGGATTTCCACCAAAATAATTCCAATAAATTAAAATATGAAAATTGTAAAATTTGCTTCTCTAGGTTCTCTGACTTCACGGAGAATTTTTAAAAACATAAAACTTAGTTTTCAACTCTTAAAATATTTTATAATTAATAAATACTCTAGGAATTAAAAATTTTTTAATAATTCTAATAATTCCGAAAAAAACTCAATAAATCTTGAAATTTGGTCCAAATGGTGCACTAATCTATGTCTACCTCCAATAAAAATTTCAAGGGATTAGACTTTGCTTTGGTCAAGTTATGAAATTTTCTTTGAAAAATCCTATTTTTTCATAAAAAAAATTATTTAAATTAAATTAAATTTTGAAAAATCACATTTTCTCCTCTAATGTTTTAATTGGCCCATGAGTAAGGTAAGATACAAATTTTAAAGTCATTTGAATTAAATTTGATAAATTATGAAGTGATAGAGCCTTAGGGGAAAAAGTGTAATTTTGGAACTTTAGCCTTAATTAACATTCAGGCTTAATTCAAAGAGGGAAAATGGTAACCTCCGATTTTAACTAGTTCATTTGGATGATTGAAACCAAAAGGGGGATTAACTGACAGATACCAACCTCACTCTTTCATAATCAAGGGATAAATATGTAATTCCTTAAATTATTAAAATTTGGAAGTCTAGTTAATTAAATGATCATAGACTTAGGGGTATGACTTTTAAAGTTGATAACTCACTAATTTAATACCCCTACTTAATGTTAAAATGATATTTAATTGCTTTGAAAATAAATAATCAACATCACTTAAAATTCAATATCTTTCAAAATAACTAAGATATCTACCAAAACCTTAAGGGCTTAGTAGTGACCTAGGTTAAATGAAAATTGGCTAACATTAAACCACTTTGGAACACTACAAGCCCAAATTAAAATTGGCTAAATATATTTGATAACACTAACTTGCCCCTTTTATGGGTCTTCACCAACATAATTTACAAATTAAATCACAAATGATAATTACCCTACTCATAGAGAAAATTGAAACATCAATGTTCACTAAAATTAGGAGTAGTTTTATAGGGTGAATTTATTAAGCAACATAATAAGTTTAAATTAACTCGAAACTTTTCACCAGGTGGTAAGAAGGAAGCATGAATCTGCTTCTTCCTCCATATCTGTTAGATATCTCAGAGGTCTACTAAACTAATATGTTTTGCTTAACAAAAATTATCCTTAATCAAACTAATAGGGACCCACCAAGATATGACATAGGGTTAGGTAGGTAGCCGACACTTTTATTTTTCCACTTTACATAAAATGTTCTAACATGCATTTTGAATTTTAGGTGGTGGAATGAGAAGAATCGCCAGGTACGCTTTTATAGTTTACAACATTGTCTTTTCTTAAGCTTTCCATACTGTGCTTACTTACCTGCATGTATGAAAAAAACACAAACTTGCATGCTAAACAATGATGTCACCCTGCATGAAAACTAAAACTAACAGGATAGCCACAAAACCAAAACCAAAACCAAAATTTAAAATAAACCAAGATAAAATTCACATCCACAACATTCAAAAAACAAAATAACTCAAAATTTAATCACAAACATCACACAAAACAATAACTACAACTAAACTCTATCTAATGATCGGGAATCCCTCGGAGGAGGTAACCTACAGTTTCCAACGAGGCTTCCCACGGTCTAAAAGAAATTATGGAACTTATTAAGTTTAGTTTAGTAAATTCTTTGGACTAAGTGAATCCAATAGAAAATAGTGGAGCCGAAACGAGGGAACCATAAAATCCTAACCGGTGTCGCTCTAATCAACTTGAACATCCCCCATAAAATTAAACAACTACAACCATAGGGCCGTATGATTTGACGTCATAAGTGGAAACCCTAGAAAACTTAAACTCATCACGGCAAGGAGCTTGGATTTAGCATGGTGGGCACTACGACCATCTTCAACAGCAAAACATGTCTTCCCCAGCTAAACAAATTTCCTTCCTTAGAATTAAACAACCAAGCTATAGGGTTTTGAGGTTGTCTTCCTAGTGCAACATAAATCCTCAACTCATTTTTAGGCCTTTGTACAACCACGTTGTACAATATAAGCCCTAAACTCGTCTTAGAATTCTGAGGTTATAATTCTTCATGATTTAAATCCTCACATCTTCTAGGCTATTTGTGTGATTGTTTCACACGAATGTAAGTTATAAATTAATAAATTTGGTAGGATGAAACATTTAAATGATTTCTCCTCAAAACTGAAGCCAAACAATAGGATAGCTTGGGAAGTCACTGAGGTTCTCCTCTAGATCCATGACATCCCCTAGTTCTTCCTCCTTTGGATTCCAAAAAACAAAATGCTCCAAATTTTAGCAAATCCAATTTCACACCTCTTTGTCCAATATCATTGAAAAGTCCTATCCTTTTGAAGTCCTTGAAGATAATATTTATTGTTTTTTATCAAGATTTTTCTTAGGTGACCTTGGTTATCTAAGTTGTAATTAACTATAGGGGCTTACCCTTATAGGAAGCTTCTCTAAACCCAGCTTAAAATAAACCCTATTTAATTATTCATATTAAATATGGGAAATTATCATCAGAATAAAATGATTTTGCAGACCAAATGGACGTCATACATTTCTTAGTTTATTTGACTTAGTTTATTTGAAGTTTATTTGATCAAGACTCATCCTCAAGTCTTGTGTTTATCCTTCATGATAGATACAGGGTTTGAGGTATAGCGCTCTCTCATTTAAACTATGAAAAATGGGGTCAGTTTGATTTTATATTTTTCTAAACTTAAAATGTCCTTCCAAAGCAGGCAATGAGATTTCAATTCTGCTGACCGATAACTTATAACAGAGAACTCGTCCAACCAAAAATACCGCCGACAACTTCTGGCGACTCCACTGGGGAGTTGTTTCTCTTTCCATTTAAATCAGGAAAGTATGCCTTCATATATTGGTAATGTGTCCATGTCCCTCTTGGACCAAATTACCCTTCTTCCGTTGACATACTTTACCCATTTTTATTTTGGGAAAGTATAACCAACTCTCTAGACTTTAGGACTGCCTGTTCAATCACCTTTGAACAGAGGGGTTCAAGAGGGTTCAAGGGGTTCAAGAGGCCATTAAGGACTTTTTAAATTTTCATGTGAGGTCGGACCCCAATAGGTGTGTTGGTGGACTAGTTCCACCTGGGCATTGTGTGCTGGTAAATGGGTCTCGCATTGTGTCTTAAACACTTCACATTTTGGTTTGAGGGAGATATCAAGCCTTGAAGATGGAGGGTTCTCAGGCTAGGCCATTAGGGATGATGACGGAGACCGTCTGATTGTGTTTTTATTTCATCAATGGATGAGACCAAGCCAGACAAGCCTCCCTTACATGAACCGCGGGCCTATTCACCGCTGAGGTGGATGACATCATCAATTAGGAGTGCGATACGTGGAGCTTTGGAGCTACTGTAGGTTGACATGGTGTCGCGCTTTTAAATAGATAAATAGAGAATTAAATAAATCAGAAAATGTTCCCTAACTTCAAAATTCCATATCTTGGTGTAGAAAAACCATAAAAATAAAATAGAAATACTGTCTTGCTCAGTGAATAGAGGAGAACAATGTAGAAATATTTTGAAGTCCATTTGATGTGTATTTCATTTTTAATAAATCAAATAAGGTTAGGAGTCTTTTAACTATCCATGCATGTAAGCATTTCACCATGGCTTGCAATTTTGACATTTTGTAGCCTCTAATAAGGGGAACATTCCTTGATTTTTCCAAAGTCAGTGGAGACCTCTAGATAGAGGTCCATATTTTTCAAGCATATGTCTATTACTTGCATAAATTAATCATAATAATTAGCATGTTGCTTCAAAAAATCAGCATGTTGCTTCCATGTTGCTTCAAAAAATCCAAGAAAATTTTGGTAGGTCTACTATGACCAGAGAACTATTTGAAAAATCCTTCATCAGCCAAGTCATTCAAAATGCACCTAATCTTCACAACCCTAAAACACAAAGATAATTAATTTTGGAAAATAAAAACATCAAATACTTGGATTTTGATCTCCACTATTGTTTAAGACTCATAGAAATCTCCATAAAAAATTCAAAACATTTTGAACTCATTTGATAACTCAAATTTATTTTCTAAGTTAAATGACATTTTTGACACTAAAATAATTTTTGATAATCAAAATATATCTTAAAAATCTATGAAAATGAGTTTTTGGTGTTCTATGTGATTAGGGAGATTTTCTAAAAATAAAATGGTGATTAAAATAAAAATATCATTTTAGCCTATTTTTAAATATTAAAATAATTAAAAAATGATAAAAATTACAAAAATAACAACATTCATGAAAATGTTCTAAATTATTTTCTAAGCATTTAGGAACAATTGGAATATTTTTCCTGGCTTTCTAAATGAAGATATTGAATTTTAAAGCTTAAAATAATTTTTGAAGGCTAAAAAATGGATTTTCACGAAAATAATTCCAATAAATCAAAGAAAAATAAAAAAAATGTGAAATTTGCTTCTCTAGGTTCTTTGACATCAAGGAGATTTTTCAAAAACATAAAACTTAATTTTTAACTCTTAAAATATTTTATAATTAATAAATACTTCAGGACTTAAAATAATTCTAATAATTTAGGAAAAACTCAATAAATCATGAAATTTAGTCCAAATGGTTCTCTGATCAAAGTCCACCTTCAGTAAAAATTTCATGAGATTAGGCTTTGCGTTGGTCATGTTTTGGAAGTTTTTTTTTAAATATTATTTTTTCATAAAAATAATTATGTAAATTAAATTAAATTTTGAAAAATTACATTTTCTCCTCTGATGTTTTAATTGACCCATGAGTAAGGTAAGATAAAAATTTTAAAGTCATTTAAATTAAATTTGACAAATTATGAAGTGATAGAGCTGTAGGGGCAAAAGTGTAATTTTGGAAGTTTAGCCTTAATTAAGATTTAGGCTTAATTCAAAGAGGGAAAAGGGTAATCTCTCATTTTAACTAATTCATTTGGATGATTGAAACCAAAAGGGGGATTAATTGGTAGAAACCAAACTCACTCTTTTATAATCAAGGGATAAATTTGTATTTCCTTAAATTATTAAAATTTGGAAGTCTAGTCAAATAAATGATCCTAGACTTAGGGGTATGACTTTGGAAGTTGACAACTCACTAATTTAATACTCCTACTTGATGTTCAAATGATATTTAAGTGCTTTGAAAATAAATAATCATCATCTCATAAAATTCAACTTCTTTCAAAATAACTAAGATATCTACCAAAACCTTAAGGGCTTAGTAGTGACTTAGGCTAAGTCAAATTTGGTTAAATAAGGATTAGAAAAAGTGGACATAGCTAAAATTAAACACCATTGGAACACTACAAGCCCAAATTAGAATTGGCTAACTGTCTTTGATAGCACTAACTTGCCCTTTTTAAGGGTCTTCACCCACATAATTTACAAATTAAATCACAAATGATAATTACCCTACTCATAGGGATAATTTAAACATCAATGTTCACTGAACATTAGGAGTATTTTTATAGGGTTAATTTATTAAGCAACATAATAAGTTTAAATGAGCTCGAGACTTTTCACCAGGCGGTGAGAGGGAAGCATGGACCTGCTTCTTCCTCCAGATCTGTTGGATACCTCGGAGGTCTACTAAACTAAAATGTTTTGCTTAACAAAAATCATCCTTAATCAAACTAATAGGACCCACCAAGATATGACCTAAGGTTAGGTAAGTCGCCAAAACCTTACTTTTTCCTCTTTACATAAAATGTTCTAACATGAATTTTGAGTTTCAGGTGGTGGAACGAGAAAACTCGATATGTACGCTTTTATAGTTTACAACATTGCCTTTCTTAAGCTTTCCACATTATGCTTACTTACCTGCATGTGTGAACAAAACACAAACTTGCATGCTAAACAATGATGTCACCCTGCATGAAAACTAAAACTATCCGGATAGCCACAAAACCAAAATCAAAACCAAAATCTAAAATCAAACAAGATAAAATTCACTGTCACAATATTCAAAATATAAAACAATTTAAGATTTAATCACAAACATCACACAAAACAACAACTACAACTAAATTATGACCTTTATCAGATGATCAGGAATCCCTCGGAGGAGGTAACCTATGGTTGCTAACGAGGCTTCCCACAGTCTAAATAAAATTATGGAACTCATTAAGTTGAGTTTAATAAATTCATTTGGACTAAGTGAATCCAATAAAAAATAGTGGTGCCGGAATGAGGTAACCGTAGGATCCAAATCAGTGTCACTCTAATCAACTTTAACATGCCCCATAAAATTTAAAGAACTACAAACCATAGAGCCGTCTGATTTGACATCATAACTGGACACCCTAGAAAACTTAAACTCGTCATGACAAGGAATTTAAATCTAGCATGGTGGGTAGCACGACCATCTTCAACAGCAAAACATGTCTTCCCCAGCTAAACCAATTTCCTTCCTTAGAATTAAACAACAAAGCCATAGGATTTTGAGGTCTTCTGCCTAGTGCAACATAAGTCCTCAACTCATTTTTAGGCCTTTGTACAACCATGTTTCAATGATTCAGGTTGTCTGCCTAGTGCAACATAAATCCTCATCTCACATTAGTTTCAACATAAATCCTTAACTCATTTTTAGGCCTTTGTTACAACTAATGTGAGATTATTAGCCCTCAAGGGAGAGAGTAATGGGAGCACTGGAGTGGCAGCCGATATCCTCTGAACCTAACCATGGAATTAGGGATCAAACTCTGGATTAGTTAATGTTCTTTATAACACTCGAAAGAGGGTAAAGAATACAATTACTCTTATTTATCACAAAAAAGTTTTTTAATATATTTTTAAATGATTTAAATTTCTTCAGAATCCATATACTCATTGTAAAGGGGAAGGATACTTTGTTAAATTTGAACTTTTCGTCACAACAAAAAGTTTGTTTACTTTTCATAATTTTACTTTTGAAAGTTTTGTATTTAATTTAGTTTAGTTTCTGTAGTCTTACATCTGCATTTTAATTAGCATTCACCTGAGTAGTCAATTTTCAAACTTCGCACTTTACTTTTATTTTTTTGTTTTTGTTATAAAATAATTTTCATAATTTACTTTAGAATTTTCCAACTTCTTTAAGGGATTGATATCTATGACTCTATTGGAGCCTTTTATTACTTGAGTGATACATATAATTGTGTTGATATTAAAAGAGAGTTTTAAAAGATAAATTATTTTTATAAAAAGTATTTTTGTTTGGATTATATTGCATATTTATTATAAATCTGCCTGCATCAAGTTTTTGGCGCCATTCGGTGGTGTCAACTTGATAAATATTTGCATATATAAAATCTCGTATCAAATTTTTGGTGCCATTGTCAGAGAAGTAATGAAAAATATTAGTATTTTATTTCAAAAATAAGAAAAGAGTGTTTGTAGTTTAATTTGAACATTTTCTTATTTTAGTGTGTTTGCTTATTTTTAATTATTTACTTTATTTAGTTTATGTGTAGTGTAAGATCTGAAAATTTAGTACCTCATGACTCTAAGTTAAAAAGAACTGTTAAAAAAATTTTAAAACAACAAAAAGAGAAATATCAGTTTAGTGAAATGGCTTACAATTTAAAGAATGTTGGAAATGAAAATGAATATCATCAGAGACCTTTAAAAGGTTATGCTAATCCTACAGTAGATGAAATTCATTTGAGTTTACAAAACCCTGCTGTAGCTGCCAATTCATTTGAACTTAAACCTGCTATTATCCAAATGGTTCAAAACAATCAGTTTGGAGGAACACCTACTTAAGATCCTAATTTACACCTTGCTAGTTTTTTAGATTTGTGTGCTACATTTAAATATGATGGAGTGTCAAATAATGCCATTAGACTTAGACTTTTTCCTTTTTCACTAAGGGATAAAGTTAAGATGTGGTTAAACACATTAACACCTAGATCTATCTGAACATGGGGAGATTTATCACAAAAATTCTTATCTAAATATTTCCCACCTTAAAAAACTGCTAAGCTTAGAAATGATATCACATCTTTTTGTTAGTTTGAAGGGGAATCAATTTGTGCAGCTTGTGAAAGATTTAAAGATCTCCTTAGAAAGTGTCAACACCATGCATTGCCAAATTGGTTAATAACTCAAACTTGTTATAATGGGTTGGTTGGATCTCTTAAATCAATAATTTATGCTGCTACTGGTGGATCATTAATGTCAAATTATTTGATGAAGCATATTCATTAATTGAAGA
>NW_018219387.1:201905-202303 GCF_001263595.1 Phalaenopsis equestris | reverse complement strand
TATTTTTATTTTATTTTTGTAATTTTTCTACACAGAGTTATGAATTATCTAAGTTAAGGGTACTTAAAGAAATAAAAAAATGCCCTATTTTTCAATTTAAACCGTGCATGCCACCTCAACCTATGACGGCTCTGAAGGCATGTGTGGCACCCTTTGGTTGGACGCTGCCGTCCACGTAGCTTGCTGACTCGGTTTGCTTTTATGTCCCGAAACGCTGTCCGGCTCAATCTCCCCCGTTCATTTGATACACGCTTGATCGAACGGCTCTCCGTCATCGTCCCCAATGGAATGATCCCATGCCCGTCCACACTAAAACCTTAAGATCTCGGCCTAGACTCAACCAAATCACTTCGGGTTTGATCCTATGGACTCGTCTAAGTGAGACGAACACATCCATA
>NW_018219387.1:201351-201892 GCF_001263595.1 Phalaenopsis equestris | reverse complement strand
ATGCAATTAAATTAAGCTTAATTAAATGGAGAATCAAAATGAGCTCCTAAGGAAGAGAAGTTTTATACCTTTCTGAGAAGTGAAGCTTCAATCGGAGGGCCTTGGCACGTTCGTTGGATTCATAGGAGACTAGGGATTGAGTCCCTGGTCTCGGTATAAGTCCTAGGTGTGAATTCGATCACAGCCAGATCTGGGTGTTGGTCTAGAGCTATATTTGAGGCTCTGTGGAAGGGGGATTTGATGGGGCTTTAGCTTCTTTCACTATTGTGAAGGTGTGGGTAGAGTTAATTTGAGTTTGATGAACTGTGGAGGTGTATTGGTTTCTATCCTGGTTTCGAACAACGTTTCAAGCTTAAAATTGAGCTCCGACAATGGGAATGGGAGAGGGAAAATTGTCGAAATGCACTGAGTGGATCTTAAGGATGCTCTGTGTGGATTTTGGAGAGGCCTCTCTAGGAAAATTTCAGCACACCTCCCATGGCCGTGGGAGGTGAGTTTTTATAAAAATGGCCATGGGTTGGCTCTCAGGGCATAAGTTTTG
>NW_018219387.1:199995-201037 GCF_001263595.1 Phalaenopsis equestris | reverse complement strand
AAGTTCAACTAATGGTTGTGGTGGAGTTAATTTGGTGACTTTAGGGTGGTTAGGTCACATTTAATGCATGGGCCCAAGTGCGTGCAAATGACCAAAACTTGGGTTTGGGCTAGGTTAGCCATGTCAATTGGCCTAATTATTTATTCCATTTTGTGTAGATGATCCTATGGAACAACTTTGGTGAAGGATGGAAGTGGTTTTGAGTTCAATTGAAGGGTCAATTTGAGGGAATTTTGAACTTTAATCAATTTGGACATGTTGGGCTAGGCTTGGATCTATCTTGGGTTAGCATTGGGATAAGTCCAAATTGATTATATTAAATGGTCAATAGGGACCTCATGAAGAGTTTCCAACATGAATTGGATGCCCATTTGGCGGTTAAGGCAATCAATTGGGTTAAATTTGGGGACACCCAATTTGGGACTAAATTTGGGAATATTAGATTTAGGCCAAAATCAAATGGATTTGAGGCTTCACCAAGGTTAATTGATAGTTGTTTTGGATGTATAGGAAAGTTATCAAGATTTTTCAACATTAATTGAGGCCAATTAGCTAGGCTATGGTTTCAATTTTTAAGATTAGGTCATATGGTCAAATTTTATAGAACTTTGTGCTATATTTCATCTTAAATGACCAAAGCCACCTAAGAAGATTCTCGATAAAAGTCAAGAAAAATTATCTTCAAGGAATTTCAAATGCTAGGAATCATCAACAAAATCGGACGTAGAGGTGTGAAAGGGGACTGGTTCAAATTTGGAACATTTTATTGTAGAATCCAAAGGAAGAAGAACTAGGCGATGTCATGGATCCAGAGGATAATCTCGGTGACTTCCCAAGCTATCCTAATGTTTTGCTTCCGTTTTGACGAGAAATATTTAGGTGTTTCATCCTTCCAATTTTATTATTTAGGGCTTACATTCGTGTGAAACGATCACACAAATGACCTGGAAGATGTGAGGATTTAGGTCGTGACAAACGACAACCTCGGAATCCTAAGACTAGTTAGGGCTTATATTATATAGCAGGGCTATACAAAGGCCTA
>NW_018219387.1:197963-199663 GCF_001263595.1 Phalaenopsis equestris | reverse complement strand
ATCACTATTTTCTATTGGATTCACTTAGTCCAAATGAACTTACTAAACTCAACTTAATGAGTTCCATAATTTCTTTTAAACCGTGGGAAGCCTCATTAGCAACTGTAGGTTGCCTCCTCCGAGGGATCCCCGATCATCCAAATTTGTAGTTGTTTTATATTTTAAATGTTGCAGCGGTGGATTTTATCTTGGTTGATTTTAGTTTTGGTTTTGGTTATGATTATGTGGCTATTCTGATGGTTTTAGTTTTCCTGCAGGGTTACATCTTTGTTTAGCATGTAAATTTGTAGGTATAAAAGTACAGTATGAAAGTACAAGAAGGACAACGCTGAAAACTGTAACAGTGTATCTGGCGAGTCTTCTTGTTGCACCACCTGAAACATAAAATGCATGTTAAGGGAGTTTAAGAAGAGCAGGAAAAGTAGGTTCTCGTGGTTTTCCTAACCCTAAGTCATATTTTGGTGAGTCCTTAAAAGTTTAATCAAGGATGATTTCGTTGAGCGAAGAATATTAAGTTTAATAGGCCTCCGAGGTATCTAACAAGTTAGGAGGGGGAAGCAGGTCCATGCCTCCCTCTCACAAACTGGTGAAAAGCCTCGAGTCCATTTAAACTTATTATGTTATTTTAGGGTTCATCCTATAAATACCCTTATTACCCAGTGAACATTGATGTCCCAATTATCCCTAAGAATAGGGTAATTATCACTTATCATTTAATTTGAAAATTATGTGGGTGAAGACCTTTAAAGAGGCAAGTTAGTGTAATATGAACACTTAGCCAAATTTTTAATCCTAATTGGGCTTAGGGGTGTTTCAAGAATGTTTGATTTAATTATGTTACTCTAATCCTCGTTTAATCAATTTTTTATTTAGCCTAAGTTACCACCAAGCCCTTAAGGCCTAGGCGAGTGTCTTAATTAGTTTTGAAAAGGGTTAAGCTTTAAGTGGTCATGATTCATGAGTTGGATTTTATTTGAAAATCAAGATAAGGGTATTAAATTGATTAATTATTGGCTTCAAAAGTCATACCTCTAAGTCCAGGATCATTTAATTTTAATAAACTTCCAAATTAAATAATTTAGAAATTTATTAATCTTAATTAAGAAAGTGAGATTGATTTCTACCAATTAACACCTTATATTTCATGCATCAAATAAATTGATTAAGCTCAGAGGTTGCCCACACCCCTCCTTGACTTAAGCCTAAATTTTAATTAAGGCTAAATTTTTAAAATTACACATTTGCCCCTAAGGCTCTAACACTTCCTAATTAGTCAAATTCAATTGAAATGACTTTCAAATTTTTATCCTACCTCATTCATGGGTTAATTAAGACATCAGAGAAGAAAATATGATTTTTTAACATTTAATTTAATTTATATAATTATTTTCTTGCAAAAATAGGATTTTTCAAAGAAATTCCTAACTTAACCAAGGTAAGCTCTAACCCCTTGAAATTTTTACTGGAGGTAGACCTAGACTAGATAAGCCTTTGGACAAAATTTATTGATTTTTTGAATTCTTTATGATTTATTAGAATTATTTTAAGTTCAGGCTTAATAAAACAAAAATATTTTAAATGGTGAAAATTAAAAAATATCTCTAAGGTCAGAAAACTCAGAGGAGCAAATTTTATATTTTTTCTGATTTTTCTTTGATTTATTGGAATTATTTTAGTGAAAACTCATTTTTAGCCTTTTA
>NW_018219387.1:191410-197753 GCF_001263595.1 Phalaenopsis equestris | reverse complement strand
TTTAATAAATACCCCTGATCACAGAGAACTCAAAAAAGTAAGTTTCATAATTTTTTGAGTTATATTTTGATTTTTAAAAATCATTTAAGTGTCAAAAGTGGTAGTTATCTTAAAAATCAATTAAAGTTATCAAATGAACTAAAAATATTTTGAAATTCTTATGATGAGTTTTCTGGATCATAAGTCACATTGGAGATTAAAAATCAAGTCATTTAAATGTTCATATTTCCAAAATTAATTATCTTAGTGATTTAGTGTTTGTAAAATTTAAGTGCATCTTAAATGACTTCGCCCATGAAATTATTTTTAAAGGTTTCTCCACTCATGGTGGACCTTCTAAAATTTTCTTAGGATTTTCTATTCAATATGCTAATTTCCATGATTATTTTAAAAAAATAATGTTGAATAACTTGAAAAATATGGATCTCTGTATAGGAACCTTTTTTGACTTTGGAAAAATCAGAGGATGTTACCCTGGACAGAGGCTACAACATGCTTAAATTTCAAGCCAAGGTCCTGTATCAATATGCATGGGGAATCAAATGATTGAAATCAGTGTTTAATTAATTAAAAATAAAATATGCATAATATTTTCTTGAAATTTATTTCACATTGTTCTCCTTTGTTCACTAAACAAGAGGGTATTTTTATTTTATTTTTGAGATTGTTATACACAAAGTTATGAATTTTCTAAGTTAAGGGTACTTAAAGAAATAAAAAAAGCCCTATTTTTCTATTTGAACTTCCTAGGCAGCTCTAAAGGCGTGCGTGGCGCGCTCTGGTTGGACGCCGCCGTCCAGGTAGCTTGCTGACTCGGACCGCTGTTTATATCTCGAAGCGCTGTCCGGCTCAATCTCCCCTGTCCATTTGATACAGGCTTGATCAGACGACTTTCCATTATCGTCCCCAATAGAATGATCCTGTGACTGTCCAAACTAAAAT
Source organism: Phalaenopsis equestris (assembly GCF_001263595.1). NCBI lineage: Eukaryota > Viridiplantae > Streptophyta > Magnoliopsida > Asparagales > Orchidaceae > Phalaenopsis > Phalaenopsis equestris. Next base: position 196,811 of record NW_018219387.1, on the reverse strand, counting down.
CCTAAGGTCCCAGCCTAGACTCAACCAAATCACCTCGGGTTTGATCCTATAGACTCGTCTAAGTGAGACGAACATATCCATACCGTAATCATGCAATTAAATTAAGCTTAATTAAATGGAGAATCAAAATAAGCTCGAGAGGAAGAGAAGTTTTATACCTTTCCTCTGAGAAGGGTGGCTTCAATCAGAGGTGCTCGGCACATTTGTTGGGGTCCAATGAGGCTAGGGATTGAGTCCCTAGTCTTGGTGTAAGGCCTAGGTATGAATTTGATCACGGCCGGATTTGGGTGTTGGTCTAGAACTATGATAGAGGCTCTGTGGGAGGGGGACTTGATGGGGCTTTGGCCTCTTTCACTCTTGTTAAGGTGAGAGTGGTGTATTGGTTTCTATCCTGGTTTCCGACAACGTTTCAAGCTTAAACGCTCAAAATTGAGCTCCGACAATGGGAATGGGAGAGGGAAAATTGTCGGAATGCACTGAGTATGCACTGAGTGGATCTTAAGGATGCTCTGTGTGGATTTTGGAGAGGCCTCTCTAGGAAAATTTCAGCACACCTCCCATGGCCGTGGGAGGTGAGTTTTTATAAAAATGGCCATGGGTTGGCTCTCAGGGCATAAGTTTTGGTGCATTTTGGTGCTTAGGTGAATGGCAGAGGAGCTCTTCAATTTGATTTAGATGAGCTGGCTTCTAGATTTTATTTGGGTGAGGTTCCATGAGAGTGGCTCTCATTTTTGGGCTTTTCTAGCCATCTAGGAGCTCAGGGAACCTAGAAGAATTCATCACAACAATTTAAGGCAAATGTGCTTTGATTTGGCAAAGATATCTTAAGCATGTGCATTTTTGGAAATAAGATCCCTTAATTTGGGGGTACTTTGGTCCATGGCTCAATTTAGGTGGTTTTATGGTGTTTGTACTTGTCACAAAGTCCAACTAATGGTTGTGGTGGAGTTAATTCGGTGACTTTAGAGTGGTTAGATCACATTTAGTGCATGGGTTCAAGTGCGTGCAAATGACCAAAACATGGGTTTGGGCTAGGTTAGCCATGTCAATTGGCCTAATTAGTTGTTCTATTTTGTGTAGATGATCCTAAGGAACAACTTTGGTGAAGGATGGAAGTGGTTTTGAGTTTAATTGCAGGGTCAATTTGAGGGAATTTTAAACTTTAATCAATTTGTACATGTTGGGCTAGGCTTGGGTCTAGCTTGGGTTAGCCTTGTGCTAAGTCTAAATTGATTATATTAAATGGTCAATAGGAACCTCATGAAGAGTTTCCAACATGAATTGGATGCCAATTTGGCGGTTAAGGCAATCAATTGTGTGAAATTTGGGGACAGCCAATTTGGGGCTAAATTTGGGAATATTAGATTTAGGCCAAAATCAAATGGATTTGAGGCTTCACCAAGGTTAATTGATAGTTGATTTGGATGTATAGGAATGTTATCAAGATTTTTCAACATTAATTGAGGCCAATTAGCTAGGCTATGAGTTCTTCAATTTGGTGAGATTAAGTCATATGGTCAAAATTGGGGTTTTGACCCAAATTAAAATTGGGCTCAAATAATGAACCAATTGAGCTTATATTTAGTTTAGTTTGGTCATATAAAATGTGAATTTGAGTTTAGGATTGAACTTGGGGTCAATTGAAATCAAATTGATGGAAATTTGAGTTGGATTTGGGGAAATTTGGGTCTTTAAAGGGCAATTTAGGGATTTTGGTTAAAGATGGTCAAATTGGCCAAATTGGGTCATGTGGTAGTTGAAAAAAATAAAATTCAGAATATTTGAGATTTATTGGGATTTTCTGGGATTTTTGAGATTTTGAGCTATGGAGGGGTATTTTGGTATTTTGGTAGAGTTGAGGTTCCAACCAAAGCCATGGACCATTGGAAACCCCATTTTGGGTCCTCTACATAGTGGTCTTAGCTAAACCCTAGCCCTAGGGCTAGTAGGTTTAGGGGACCATCTACATGAGTATCCCAAAAGATCAAGGGATCTAGGCTAGAAATTTGAGTTCAGGGTTGTGAGTGATTGTGGGTTTAGATAAGTGTAGTGAGTGCCTTATCTCCAGACCAACACCCAAGGTCAACTCTGAGGTCCAGCAATCCTAAGGGTGACTCATCTTGAGTTTCCCTCATAGAGACCCCACCTACAAAGTATTTAGAGGTTGAGACCAACATGTGGAACTTTAAGTTGAGTAAAGAAGAGGGTAAATTTTCTAATTGTGAGGGCTCCATGTGTAATTTTCTAAGACTTTCTAAGACTAGTCAATAAAGTCAATAAGAAAATCCTATGGCTATACCTTAGGCTACTAAAGAGGAAAAACTAAATCTAAACTAAAAATGAGGTCAACAAATGGACCCCCAATATGTGGGGTGCGCTTGGCAAGCACACCGTGCGTATTGGAGTTGACCAATGAGATTAGCAAAAACCAATATAAACTCCTAAGTCAACAGACCCGTAAGTATGTGTAGAGTTATGTGTGTGTTTATTTTCTGTAAGGGAATTAGTAGGTGTGTGTTTTGTTGAAATCAAGGAGTAGAGACTCTCGCCGAGGGTCCGAGAGTGGACTTTGAGTTATGAAATTTTAAATATTTGCAAAGGATGGGAGTCAGAATGTAAGTGTTGACTCCGAGGTGGGAATTGAAATTCAGGTATCAATTCAAAAAGAGAGAGAGAGAGAGAGTTGGAGTGTAAGGACCAACCTCGAACGTAATGAATCAGAAATGTAGGACTGATTCACGTAGGTCTGATTCAGAAATGAGAATTGAAATGTAGGTCAATTCTCAAAAGAGAATATCAGAATGTAAGGACCGACCTTGAATGTAATTAATCAAAAATGTAGGAATGGTTCAGAAATGCAAATTGAAATGTATGTCAATTCTCAAAAGAAAATGTCAGAACGTAAGGACCGACCTCGAATGTAATAGATCAGAAGTGTAGGACTAATTCGAAAGTGAGAATTGAAATGTGGGTCAATTCTCAAAAGAGAATGTCGGAATGTAAGGACCGACCTCGAATGTAATGAATCAGAAGTGTATGACTGATTCAGAAGTGAGAATTGAAATGTAGGTTAATTCTCAAAAGACAGTGTCAGAATGTAAGGACTGACCTCAAATATAATGAATCAGAAGTGTAGGACTGATTCGAAAATGAGAATTGAAATGTAGGTCAATTCTCAAAAGAAAGTGTCAGAATGTAAGGACCAAACTCAAATGTAATGAATCAAAAGTGTAGGACTGATTCAGAAATGAGAATTAAAATGTAAGTCAATTCTCAAAAGAAAGTGTCGCAATGTAAGGACCGACCTCAAATGTAAAGAATCAGAAGTGTATGACTTATCTGGAAATGAGAATTGAAATGTAGGTCAATTCTCCAAAGAGGGTTAGTAGCGTTGAATTTATAGAACTGTATCATGTCAGAAAGGTCGATCTTGTTGAAGGAGATTTGTAAAGCTTTGTGAGTTTTTGTGCAGAATGTGAAATTCTGCGAGGATGTGCAGAGAGTTAGTGTAGATAACGATGGTTGTGCTACACGCACGAAGAGTAGGAAATTCAAAAAACGGAAGAATCTACTCAAGAGGTCGGTTTTATTTTCTTGTTGTTTTTATCACATTTAATTTTTCAAAATATGTTTTTAAAGTTTTAATTTTAATTGGTTGATTTTCTTAATTGTGTAATTTTTAAAATAATTTGTTTTACTTTTATTGAGGTTAATTACAAAATTTGGACCTGGTCATAGACATTTGGCCACATAGATACCCCTAAAACAATCAAAGTTTCAAAGTTTCAAAGCAAGCAGAGGCATGCGGAAGTAAGCGACATCAGGTTGCATAATAAGTGTTTAGGTATCTTCCATTTATCGGTAACATGGGTCTTTCACCCTGGAAGTCCACTAACTGGTAGGCTCCTCCTGTATAGACCTTCTCAAAGACAAATGGTCCCTTGCCAGTTGGCTCAAACTTCCCACCTATTTTGCGGCGAGCAAGAATAGATCTTTTGAACACAAGTATGAGTTCACCAATTTTGAATGTCTTTGGGCGGACCAATTTGTCATGGGCTTGTACCATCTTTTCCTGGTAGAACTCCAAATGTTGTTGTGGTTCCAATCGTTTTCCCTCGAGACTCTCCAGTTCTTCATGTCTAAGTTTTGCATCTAGATTTCTAGCAGTAGCACGGCCTCGGTCCCGTACATGAGCATATAAGGTGTGCATTGAGTGGGAGTCCCGAAAGTCATTTGGTAGGCCCACAAGGCTTCTAACAATTTGTTATGCCAATCCCTCTTGTTTTCATCCAGTGTTTTCTTTAAAATCTGTACCGGTGTCTTGTTGAAAGCTTCAGCCAGACCATTTGCTCTGGGATAGTAAATTATAAAGTATCTCCAATCTATTCCATATCTTCTGACAAAATTGTTGATCTTTGTACTTTTGAAAGCTGTCCCATTGTCAGAGATCATTCTTCGCGGTACTCCGAAACAATAGACAATTTGGCATTTGAAAAATTGAAGGACGTGCAGTATCGTAACCTCATGTAACGGTACTGCCTCTGCCTATTTGGAGAAGTAGTCTGTAGCGGCAAGCATATACTTGTGTCCTTTAGAAGATGGAGGGTCTATCGGGCCTATATTGTCTGTGCCCCAACACTTGAATGGCTACGAGGCAACAGTCGGTGATGTAGCCATGGAAAGAGCATGGGGATGCTTCGGTGGGGAAGAGATCGATAATGAGGAAAGGGAAAAGTGGGAAAGGTGGAAAAGGTAATGGAGGCGGGGCGCAGCAATGATGATGGCATGGCTTGAAGAAAACAATTCCGATTACCACACAATCCGACATGTACCCCTTTGATAATATTATGTTCTTTGACTCTGCTCAAACACCGTAGTAACAGCTGATCGAATGATCTTCTGTAAAGAAAATTTCCCACCAGAGCGTAAGACATGACCCTTCTTATGATGTGGTGCACCTCAGACTTGTCCTCTAGCAGCTTTCTAGTATGAAAATATTCTATTAATAGCTTGCTCCAATCTTTGTTGATGTCTGTAACTGTATTTATTATTTCTTCTTTTCCAAGTTTGTGTAGAGTTTCGAAGTCGTTTCGAGACAGGACTCGTCTTCCTTGAACCGTGACTTCGATGGAATCCTCCAGGGGACACGCCATTCCCTTAGCGAGTTTTGCTAGAGCATCGGCATGGGCATTATCTCCCCAAGGAATTCGATAGAAAGTCACCTCAGGAATCTGCTCCAGGAGCTTCATCGTGTATTGATGGTACGCTGCTAGTCTTAGTTTCAAAATTATGTATTGTCCGACGACCTACTAAATGACAAGTTGAGAGTCACCATAAATGACAATGTTTGTTATATCCATTGAGATTGCCAATTCCAATCCGGTGATTAAGGCTTCATATT
>NW_018219387.1:189763-191376 GCF_001263595.1 Phalaenopsis equestris | reverse complement strand
GAGAACCTCATCATCCCCTACTCTGACGTAATAAAGATCAAACCGATCCCTGCCTTGCCTGATGTGACTGTGTCTGATCCTTTATCTTTCATGGCTGATGAAGCACCATCGAAGTACATTTCCTAGCACTGCACACTAGAAAATTCCATCTGTAGTATTTGCTCGTCTGGTAACTCGTCGTTGAGAGAGGACCCAGCTCGCAGTGGGTGTGTAGCGAGAAAGTCTGCTAGTATCTGTCCCTTGATGGCACGGAGGAGAATAAAAGTTATATCAAATTGCAATAAGATCATTGACCATCTTGCTAAACGTCCGGAAAGTATTGGTCGGGTCATCAATTATTGCAATGGATTAACATTCAAAATTAAAGTTATCCTCTTAGAAAACATGTAATGTCTAAGCTTTTGGATGGCAAAAATTAATGTCAGACAATGCTTCTCAATAGGTAGATACCTTATCTCCATCGGTATTAGACGACGACTCAAGTACTAGAGCTCATTTTCTTTTCCCTCATTGAATTGGGCTAAGGGGGCTTCAAGAGAGTCATCTAAGGTCACGGTATAAAGTATCAGAGGTTTCCCTGGGATAGGTGCTGCCAAAATAGGAGGTTTCATTAAATATTGTTTAAAGTCTTCAAAGGCCCGCTGACTTTTCTCTTCCCAAATAAATTTGGTGTCGCTGACGCCTACCTGAGAGATTAGAAATAAAATTCCTCAGATATGCCAACTTCCCCTGGAAGGAACATAGTTTTTTCAAGTTTTTAGGGGGGGCATTTTCAAGATTGCTTTAATCTTATCCAGGTCGATCTCGATTCCCCGATGACGTACAACGAATCCTAGGAATTTCCCAGAGGTAATGCCAAAGGCGCACTTTAAGGGATTCATTTTAAGGTCATATCATCGTAATCGTTCAAACACGGTCCTCAAATTGTACAAATGGTCTATTTTATGTTTACTTTTGATGACTAAATCATCCACGTAGCATTCTACTTGATTATGGATGAGGTCATAAAAAATTTTCGTCATCGCAAGCTTATATGTTGCTTCGGCGTTCTTTAGGTCGAGTGGCATCACTGTGTAGCAGAAAATTCCAATCGGGGTTCTGAAGGCTGTAAGTACTGCATCCTCAGGAGCCGGTTGTATCCTGACGATCCATCCATGAAAGAGAAAATTTCATGTGTCGAAGCATTGCTGAAGCGTTATCCACCATCATCACTGGTATGGATAGTGGAAACTCGTCTATTGGACATGCCTTGTTCAAATCTCTGAAGTCCACACAAACGCGGATCTATCCATCTTTCTTCTTAACAGGTACAATATTAGCTAACCACGTGGGGTATTGCTCTTCTTTAACAAAGTTGGCGTCTATCAATTTTTTCACTTCAGCGATGACTTGTTATTCTATTTCAATGCGCATTCTGCTTGACCTGGGAGCTTGTTTTACTGGGGTTATATTCTTGTCCACCCCAAGTTTATAGACTGCAACCTCTGCTGACAGTCCTAGAATTTCATCGTAGCTCCATGCGAAGCAATCTTTGAATTCTGTTAATAGTTTGACAAATTCTGTAGATTTTACGTCATAAAGTAGAGAACTTTAGAGAACTTATAAATGTAGGA
>NW_018219387.1:186112-189731 GCF_001263595.1 Phalaenopsis equestris | reverse complement strand
TTAATCTCTTTCAATTCATTGATAGTGGATTTAATTTCTTCCTCAAATTTTGGTGGAGCATCTTCTATTGGCTGATCGGTAGAGTCATCCTCTACATTGAGGCAATGCTCTTCTGATTCACTAGTAACAACCATGCAAAATTCAGAATCATCAACTAGTCCAACTGTACCAAATCTGAGACCTTCTTTTGAATTGGGAGTTCAACTTTTAGCATTCCATAGTTCTTCAAAAATTTGAAATTTAACTTTTGACATTTGTTTTGGTAAGTGTCCCTATTGAATTAACTTTTGAACACAAGGCGAGAAGTATCTAAAAGACAATTCCATAAGTTCATTGGAATCAACATCTAAATTTACATGTTTTTCAAGCTCAGTATAGGTATAAACACAGTAAAATTTGATCGACTTCGAACTAACACTACGGACTTCCTTGACCTCTAAAATCTCGACATTTTGGGAGAGAATCGGAGTAAGGTTCATAGTATCCACATAGTGCTTTATCCGATCATACAATGTTTCATATTCGTTCTTCTCTGTATCTTCTAGGGATATCTCCTACTGAGGTTTCTTCTACATCGTCATCATTATTTCATCTTCAGAAATGTCTTCATCACCAATATTGATAGTTGTCCTAGTCCGTTCAATAATTAAATTGATCTTTCCTCATCCGCATCCCTGACCTCGACCTCGGGTGTGTGAACTAGAAGAACCTCCACCAACTCGTTGTAAGGGAGTGGTAGAAGGTTGTTGAATCGAAGTTGTATGGCCTCCTTTTTGTGATTCTTCTGAATCTTCATCTTTGTTTGTGATAACTTTACGAGAGAAGACAGTCCTCTTTGGAGGCACATAGTAGGCAGCATCTTCATGGATACCAACTTCATGTACTAAAAATGGTTCTAGATCTCCCTTGATGCAATTTTCTTGACCATCTTTGCGGTATTTAATGCACTGGTGTAGGGATGATGGAACCATATTGTGCTCATGAATCTGTGGTCGTCCCAATAGAGCGTTAAAAGAGGTTTTGGCGTCGATGATATGATATTTAACGGTTGTTACGAGTTCTCCAACCTTCATAAGTAATATAATTGACCCAAGGGCTCTTTCTCCCTTTTGGTTGAATCCTCTTAACATCATTTTATCAGCTGTAAGCTCTTGTGCTTTAATATCCAAATCGGCCAATATTTGTAGGCTCATCAAGTTAAGAGAAGCCCCAAGATCCACTAATACTCTAGAAAACACAAATTTGCCGATGTTGACGGAGATGTAGAGCGGATGATTGTGGTTGGCGGTACCGAGTAGCAAGTCTTCTTTTGTGAAGGTTACCCCTGACCGTTTTCTCAACGAGCAAACTTCATCTGACGATGTGCTAGCCAACTGAGCTAAGCAAATTTATCAAGCAAAGTCGTAACCAGAGCTTCCCTCATCTCCTTTGACAGGATCGGAGCGTCGTAGATGCTTAGTCGGGCATGCAAGTTCCTAAGATGGGCTAGAAAGTTGTAGTATATTTTTTAGGGTCCTCAAATTTTATCTTGATTATGTGGCTTTTCCACTGGCAGAGGTGGGGGTATCTCTTCTCGAGTCATTATCTGTTATCTGTTTTCCTTTGTCTGTTGGAGCTGTTCTTGGTGGTAACACTTTTCGGCTCCTTAAGTTAACTTTTGTGACGACTATGATTTCTTCTCCTCGAGATATCATTATTGAATCTTCTGGTGTCTTTTCCTCTTCTTCGGAAATATCTAAGTTGATGGCAAGCGGTGTACCATGACGCTCGAGAGTTGGCTTTTCGTTATCGGTGTTGTCGTAAGTGATATTGAGTTCTTCTTTAGACGCGACAACGAGTTCATCAGACTCGAGTATGATTTGAGGATCATTTTAAGGATCGAGATTGCAGCTAGATCAATCATAATCAGTTATGTTATTACCAAAAATAGTCAAAACGTAGTCGAAATCACAATCATTATATTCATATGACCCCGGAGGGAAAAAAAGATAATCATACAAAGTCAAGGGTTCGAGGATTTTCTTCCCCAAATCCGAGCCAACCAATCTAGTAAAGGCAGTCCCTATCCTACCCCCCATGCTATCAATCTTGGCAGTGATGTTTTTCATCTTCTTATTCTTTGTTTTTGACGATGACGGATCTCCTGGCAAAATCTTCATCTCGGGCTCGGTATGTTGCGGACTCTGAATGGAGACTTTTTTTGATGCAGACTGTATCTTGTTTAGTATCTTCTTGGATGATCTGCTCCAGACCTCATTCCATTCTTCTCGAGTGTCCGTAGAAGCTTGTTTTGATTAAGGACCCTTTTGAGTTCATTCCAAGTTGTACTCCATCCATCTGTTCCGACATATGGATCAATTGGGGTGATTGACTTAGCTGAAGTCATGTTTATGGAACATTTTTTAGTTTCTCTCAAATAATCCTTTGAGATTGTTATATTGTCTTCCCTGAGGTTCCTTTGGAGCCAGTCTTTAAAGACAAAACACATGTCTATAATGTGCCTAAGCAACCTTGGTATGGACAATAATTTGGTTCATTCTTCTTATCCACCTCTTCGGGTTTCTTTGGATCAGGTAGTTTGAATTCTGGTTTCTTCATCAAGCTTTTGAATATTTTAGGTACAGCTTCATCTTTGAAGGAATAAACAACTTTCTGTTGCTCTAATAGGGATATTCTTTTTCCCGCTGTTCGAGGTGATCCCTCCTGAGATGACCGTTGGTTGGATTGACTGCTTTGTTTCTGAGAGTACTGTGATGAAGACTGGCAAAGCTCTTCTGCATATATCTTTATCGGCTGCTTTCCTTTGTCGAAAGTTGTGACTACTTCTGATTTCTTTTCGAACACTCTGGTCACCTTAGCCTTTTCATGCGGCTCCATGTGGTTCATTTCTTCTTGATGACTGCTGGCTTTACTAAGTAGCTTCTTGAAGGATTTGATGGTGAGTCCCTTAAGCATGAAAGCTACTGGCCCATGAATGCTTTTGAGTAAAATCTCAATCGCTTGATGTTCCTATAGCTGAGGTTCACATTTTATGCTCAGGTTTCTCCACCTCAAAATATAGTCTGTCAAGGTTTCACTAGGCTTCTGCTTCTCCGTCATGAGCTCTCCAATAGACACAGGATGCTGTGCCCCAGCAAATCTCTTCAAAAAGAACTGTTATAACTTAGAAAATGTTTTAACTAACCCGTTGGGCAAGTCAGCGTACCAGTTGAAAGCAATCCCTAACAAGCTGCTGACGAACTGCTGACAGAGTAGAGCCTCATTATTCCTCGTGTTGCCACAACTGGCTCGGAAATGTGCTATGTGTTGTCTGGGATTTCCAATCCCATAAAATATCTTGAATTTTGGGGCCACAAAAGACTTGGGGAAAGGGACGACATCGAACTCCTCCGTGTAAGGTTTACCCCATAGTGACCCCACCTACTAAGTATTTAGAGGTTGAGACCAACATGTGGAACTTCAAGTTGAGTAAAGAAGATGGTAGAATTTCTAATGGTGTGGGTTCCATGTGTAATTTTCTAAGAATAGTCAGTAGGAAAATCTTATGGCTAAACCCTAGGCCACTAAAGAGGGAAAACTAAAGAGGAAAAACTAAACCTCAACCAAAACTGAGGTCAAC
>NW_018219387.1:185107-185871 GCF_001263595.1 Phalaenopsis equestris | reverse complement strand
TAATTTTAACTGGTGTCATACTAGTCATACTACTTGTGGTGGAAACGAACAATGGGAAAATAATCATGCAAATCCTAATGGGAGTTGGAATAATCAGGGGAGCACAAACTATAGACCTTCATATCCACCAAACTTTAACAGTGATCAACAATTTGTGGATAAGAAAATGTCTATGGAAGAAGTGGTATTGCAAATGGGAAACCATATTGCAAATGGTGGTATTGCAAATGGGAAACCAGTTACAAAGTCAAAATACTGCGATTAGAAACATAGAGAATCAACTAGGACAAATTGCTAATTCACTTAGCAATAGACCCCAAGTAACACTTCTTAGCAACATTAAGATCAACCCTAAAGAGAACACTAATGAACAAGTAGAAGCTATCCAATTAAAAAGTGGAAGAGAGATAAAGGATGTGGTTAGAAAAGAGAAAATGTTGTGAGAGAAACAAAGGAAACTAAAGGACCTGAAGAACATGTTTCTAAGGATCTGAAAAAATTAATATCTCCAAATAAAATCAGTTTGGAAAGACCACCACCTCCATTTCCTCAAAGACTTAGACAGCATGAGTCAGATAAAAAATTTCAAAGTTCACAAGTTCATGGACATACTTAAAAAGTTAACGATAAATATTCCTTTCGCTGAAGCTTTGAAACATATGCTAAGTTATATAAAATTTATGAAGGAAATATTAAACAAGAAAAGAAAATTTGGGGATTACGAGACAGTTGCACTAAGTGAGGAGTGCAATGCTATACTTCAA
>NW_018219387.1:184352-184804 GCF_001263595.1 Phalaenopsis equestris | reverse complement strand
AGACCTTTTCTTATTACTGGACAAGCTATGATAGATGTGCAAAAAGGAAAGTTAACTATGAATATTAGTGACCATGAAACCACTTTTGATGTTTTAAAGGCTATGAAATATCCAGCTGAGAGAAATGATGATGATTGTTTTCGGATGGATGAAATTGATTATCTAAGTAAAAACCATTTCCAAAAGAGTTTTGAAAATAATTTAACATATGAGATCAAAATGGGCTTTCATGATGAGTCAAAAATGTTGTTTAAAGAAGCCCGTTGTTTAAAGAAGACTGTATGTATGTTCAGGAGAGGTGTGAAACGATGGACATTACCAAAAATAGAAAAGTTTTAATTCCATCTGTTGAAAAATCTCATGACCTTAAAATGAACTTACCTCATACAATTTTAAAGCCTATCTTATACAATTTTAAAGCCTATCTAACCAGTCTCTATATCTTCATATTC
>NW_018219387.1:177196-184200 GCF_001263595.1 Phalaenopsis equestris | reverse complement strand
GATTATTAATTCAATTAATAGCTCCCCCCCAGAGATTTTACCTAGTGACTCTAAGATAAAGCCCAAGGAAATGAAATATGAACAATTTAAAATTATTGAACTGATATTTAAAAGAGAATTCAAGGATTTGTTTCAAAAGAGCTTTGAGTTGAGAGATAAGGACAATGAAATTGAAAGATCAATGGAAGAAATTTCTGAAGAATTGGAAGATAATTTGAAACAGAAGAGTAGCATAGAAGATATTGATCTAGAATCTGAATTATCTAGAGAGAATCTGATCCAAAATTTGGGAGATCATGAAGCATCATATAATGATCCATTTCTTATAAATTTTAAGGATGATATTAATATGCAAATTGAGAAAATTACTAGAAGAATATTGGATCTAGAAAGAAATATGAGAAATAAGGATATGAATAAATATGAAAAGGAAGAGCTGAAAGAAAAATTTAAATTTGAGGGCTTTGTAGGAATCCCTAAATCTAGAAAAAATTGGGCTATTGATCAAGGATTACTTAACTGGAATTTTGATCCAGCTGGAATCATTTGTCGGGATAGCGACGTTAAATCAAGCGCGTTATGGGAGACAACCCATAGTTATCTGTGTGGTTTGATTTAGTATGCTTAAGAGTCATGATTGTTAGTGTTGTATTGTGTTTGTTTTAGTGTGGGTTGATCTGTTTGCTTGATGTTTGGTAGATGTTTGGATTGTTAGTGTTTTGAATTAATTTTTGTGTGTCATGAGGGAGATAATTCATTAAATTCTTATTATGGTTAGACTTATATGTTCTCTTATAGTCATTGGATTGACGAGTCCACTACAACTCGGGTGTCACCTGGACTTGAGTTTTACAAAAGACATTATGAATTTTTACAGCAATAGTTCCATCTCAATTTTGTTAGGTCCTTTCTTAGACTTTGTTTTCATTTGATAGGAGTCGCAAACCTATTTGATGAGTAACTTATGCATGATTTTACATTGTACTTATAACTGCTAGAGGTGCTTAATTATTGCCATATGGTGATGTTTGGTGTTGGTGTGAATTGACCTCATTTATCAAGTGCGTTTGTGTTTGTGATTGTGTTACAACAATATATAGGGCGTGGAGAGCACTTAAATATATATATATATATATATATATATATATATATATTCCTAAGCTTATACCTGTCATGCTTGTTAGACCATTCTTTAGTTCAATTTTATTCTGAAATGTTTATTTTAGATTTACTTTCTGTTGCAAATTGTTCTGTCCTGATGAATATTGTAAATGTTTCTAATAAACATTTATGGTAGATATAGTTTTTGAACTTTTTTTCTTCATGCGTATATTTTCTGTACTAAATGTTATACATGATAAAAATCAAGTTTGGGGGTAGGAAGAAAAATGAAATTTTACAGTGAATATACTTCCTTTTAGTTTAATATTATTGCATGCATGTTTTAGGCTAGATTTATTTTCTTATGTTGCCATTCTATCCTGATTATGCATGTATATAAATTTGATAGGATGTTGCAATACCTAGTAGATTTAATTACTTTTCCTTTATGCTTCATTTTATGGAATAAAATTCTAAAATATTTAAAAATTTTAGCTAGTAGTTTTGTACTTATTTCAAAATTTCATTACCTAGCAAATTCTCTAATGATTTATATGTATAGAAAGCTCCTAATGTTACAGACCAGGTGAAGTAGAAATTTTGAGATAGACTGCAAAAATTTCAGAATGATGAAAATGCCTAAAATACTGAGGTATGATTTATATTTAAAATTTTTCTTTCCACTTGTATCATTCCATATTGAAAAATTTAAGTTTAGGAGAGGGAAGAAAAAGATTAACTATTAGATGTTCTAAATTGAAATATTTTCAAAAATTATTAAAATGTTTTTATGTAGTGAATTTAATTCAGATAACTATGTTTTATAGATATTTAAATATTATGGTAGATTTAAGGGAATATTTTTTTTAATGAAAATTAATTTTGTAGATTAAAATATTTAGTATAAGAGAATAAGGTTGTATTTAACTATTTAAAGTAAAGGAAACTATATTTTAAAGTATTAAAAATCTTGGAAATTCATTTGAGAAGAAAAAGCTTGAGGAGATGCCTAATAAAAAATTGGCTTCACTGGACCTACCTAAAGAGAAAACCTAAATACATTTCTGAACTTATATTTATGGATTAGGAACTTTTACTAGTAGTGTTATCATGAAGTTCCTATTATTTGAATATTCTAAGTGACTTGATATTACAATATATAGTCATTCTTGAAATGAATAGAAAATTAGAACTCTTAAACTTGATGACTAGATAATCTTGTACCTACAGAGTTAATTTAATTACTTAAATTTTTTTCTGAAAATCTCACTATGATATTTAATTAAATCAAACTTATAGTATTTTTGAATTAAAACCTTACTAAAATAGTTTGTGTTATTTTTTACAACTTCTTCGTGGATTCTGTAATTTTTTTTACTGTACTACTGACCAAAGGAAAATATGTTGAGATTTTCATACCTATTTTACACTATTTTTTATTATATTGCACTTTAAAAAAGGGTATTTTTGATGTTTTGTTGCAGTATGATTAATTATGGTCATTGCAGCAAAAAGATGCAAAAACGGTGTAATTTGGAGCAAAAACGAGCAAGAAATGAAATTTTGCCCTGTCACCTTTCGATAAGTCTCTCAATGCTTAATCTCCAAGATCGTTTTCATGCTTATTTTGTATGGCTATCTGTTTGGAACACAACACAACTGAAATGGGGCGAAACAGGCCCAAACGGAGCGAAAGAGTGGAGTTGCGCAGTCTGCTTGCCGACGGCGCCAAAATGGCGTTTACAGGAAGATTTACATGAGAAGATCAAAAAATGATAGAAAAGCTCGCCGACGGCGCACTCTAGCCCACCAAAGTTGCCCGGGACTACTATGGACCGACTTTTGGCAGTTGTGGACCAAAATTCAATGTATTTGGACATTTTTTGAAGGGACTCTTGTGGCAACTTTTCAAACTTCATCCCTACACTTTAAATGAACAAATTTAGGTTATAAAAAGAGGGTTATGTGTGAGAGGAATGTTAGGAAAAGTGTGGAGAAAGTTTATGGTATTTAGAATAGGAGTAGAAATGTAGATTTCTATCATTTTGGAGAGATTAACGAGGAGATTTTGAGAGAATTTGTAAGGAGATGTTCTAACATTGCATGGATCGGCGGGAGACTTTGTGGAAGAGATTATCTTCTTTCTTTCAAAGGGAAAAAGCTAAGTATTGTGTTCTTCATTGTCATATGGTTTTGTAAACACTTATCTAGTGGATTTGCTTTGATAAAATGAAGTTTTCTGCTGTGTTTTCTTTGTGCTTTGTGATTGGCTTCTCTTACTCTCTCTTCTTGTTTGGAAATAATGGTATGAGATGATTATGCCATTATTTTCATTTTACTTTTTTTTTGTAATGAGTTGAATTTATGTTTAGGATTTTGTGATGCATGTTAGAAGCGAATTTAATTATCAATGTGATGGTTTTTACTTGCACTTTATTTACATTACAATAAAGGCCTGTTGTAGTGTTAAAATTGGTTGTAATTGCATTAAGACCCGAGAGGGTTGTGTAATTGTCAGCAAAGTAGAACCACATTCAGATTCCATGGATGGTTAACTTCATGGGAGTTGAATGCAAATAAATAGGGAAATATACTTTGATGGGTGTAGAATTGGAGATTTTAAGGTGATAGACTAAAATCCCCAATTTTGTCATATTGTTTGATTACTGAAGCAGAGATGTTAGCCCTCAGGCAAGGGGAATGTGGGA
Source organism: Phalaenopsis equestris (assembly GCF_001263595.1). NCBI lineage: Eukaryota > Viridiplantae > Streptophyta > Magnoliopsida > Asparagales > Orchidaceae > Phalaenopsis > Phalaenopsis equestris. The sequence goes on along the minus strand of NW_018219387.1, from coordinate 180,391 downwards.
GCTTCGAAGTGAGAGCTGGTATCCTCCCAGCCTAGCCACGGATTTAGTAAACAACCATAGGATTAGTCAATGTTCTTTATGCCTGGACCAAAGCGTAAAGAATAGGATTGCTCCTATTTGGAACATACAATATTTAATGCATCTCATTCCTTTACATCATCCAATTTATTATATAAGAATAGTAGTTTTTAATATCTCAAAATTCTCCAAACTAATTGATCCAAAAAGGGTTATCTTCAGAATTATTATTTACATTTTGTTATAGTTACTATCTTTACATTTAACACTTGCATTTAGGAGTAGTTGCTAGATAAAACATCATTTTAATCTACATTCCAAACTAAAGACTAATTGTAGTAGACTAGAATTTGACTAAGGACCTCTTACCTCGCTTCCCTATGGGATCGATAAACGGGACTCCACTAGAGCCCTGTATTACTTGAGCGATACATATACTTGCATTTGAAATTGTAACTTTACAAAATAATTACAAATATAAAAATATGAGTTCATAAATTCTTGCATATTAAAAGTTGCATCAAGTTTTTGGCGTCATTGCTGGGGGTTTAAATCTTCTAGTAGTGGTGTTAAATTCTTGTATTTTTAAGAATATATAATATCGCTGTCAGACACCGTTTTGGATCGTACGGTTTCCTTGTTCTGGCACCACTATTTTCTATTAGATTCATATAGTCCAAATGAACTTTCTAAACCCAACTTAATGAGTTCCATAATTTCATTTAAACTGTGGAAAGCCTCGTTAGCAACCGTAGGTTACCTCCTCCAAGGGATTCCCGATCATCCGATAGAGATGTCCTAATTTAGTTGAAGTTAGAGTTTTGTGTGATGTTTGTGATTAAATTTTGAGTTGTTTTATATTTTGAATGTTGTCGGGGTGGATTTTATCTTGGTTGATTTTAGTTTTGGTTTTGGTTATCACGCAATTTTTTGTTGTTTTCATACATGTAGGTAAATGCAAGTATGAAAGGAAATAATACAAGCATAAAGCATGTAAGGAAAAGGCACAAGAAAGAAGGTACTATAAACTGAAAAAGCGTACCTCACGAGTCTTCTCGTTCCACCAACTGAAACTTAAAAATGCTTGTGAGGGCATTTATAAAGAGTAGGAAAAGTAAAGTTCTGGTGGTTTTCCTAACTCTATGTTATATTTTGTTGAGTCCTTAAAAGTTTAATTATGAATGATTTCATTAAGCAAAGTATACTAACTTTAATAGACCTCTGAGGTATCCAACAAGTTAGGAGGACGAAGCAGGTGCATGTCGCCCTCTCACCAACTGGTGAAAAGCCTCGAGTTCATTTAAACTTATTATATTACTTAATGGTTCATCCTGTGAATACTTCTAATGCTTAGTGAACATTGATGTCTTAATTATCCCTAAGAAAGGGGTAATTATCATTTATCATTTAATTTGAGAATTATGTGAGCGAATTTCCTTAAGGGGCAAGTTGGTGTAAGATGAACATTTAGCCAGCTTTTTAATTAGTCTTAGTGGTTTTTCAAGGATGTTTGATTATGTTATGTTTATTTCTCTAATCCTCATTTAGTCAATTTTGATTTGGCCTTAGTCACCACTAAGCACTTCAGGTCAATATGAATATAATAGGTGAGTGTCTTAATTAGTTTTAAAAAGTTTAAGGTTTAGGTAGTCATAATTCATGATTTGAATTTTATTTGAAAATCAAAATAGGGGTATTAAATTGATTAGTTATTGAATTCAAATTATTGTGATTAATTATTGACTTCAAAAGTCATACCCCTAAGTCTATGATCATTTAATTTTAATAAGCTTTCAATTTTTAATAATTTAGAAATTTATTAGCTTAATTGAGAAGGTGAGATTGGTTTCCACCAATTAACCCCTTATGTTCCAAACATCAAATAAATTGATTAAGATGAGAGGTTGCGTATTTCCCTCCTTAACTTAAGCCTAAATGTTAAATAAGGCAAAATTTTCAAAATTATACATTTGCCCCTAAGGCTCTAACACTTCGTAATTTGTTAAATTCAATTCAAATGACTTTGAAATTTTTATCCTAGCTCATTCATGGGTTAATTAAGACATCAAAGGAGAAAATGTTATTTTACAAAACTTAATTTATTTTATATAATTATTTTCATTCAAAAATAGGATTTTTCAAAGAAAATTCCTAACTTGAACAAGGTAAATTCTAATCCTTTGAAATTTTTACTCGAGGTAGACCTAAACCAAAGAAGCCTTTAGACCAAATTTCATAATTTTTTGAATTGTTTGTGATTTATCAGAATTATTTTAATTTTTGGGTTTATTAATAAAAATAAAATATTTTAAGTGGTGAAATTTGGTTTTGTATTTTTGAAAAATCTCTTTAAGGTTAGAGAACCGAGAGGAGCAAATTTCACATTTTTTTGATTTTTTTTATTTATTGGAATTATTTTAGTGAAAACTCATTGTTAGCTTTTAAAAATTATTTTTAAGCTTTGAAATTCAATATTTTTATTTAGAAAATCAAGAAAAATATTCTAATTACTCCTAAGTGATTAGGAATCAATTTATAACATGAATTTTATTATTTTTGTATTTTTTATGAATTTTTAATTATTTTAAATATTTCAAATAGATTAAAAATCAGGATTTTATTCTAAATATTATTTTATTTTTTATAAAAAAATATCTCAGCTCACAGAGAGCTCAAAAACTAAGTTTCATAATTTTTTGAGGTATATTTTTATTTTTAAAAATCCTTTAAGTGTCAAAAGTGGTATTTATCTTTAAAAAACAACTTAAGTTACCAAATGAGCTCAAAATATTTTGAATTTTTTATGGTGAGTTTTGTGGATGAGGAACCAAAGTGGAGATCAAAGATTAAGTCATTTAAATGTTTTTATTTTCTAAAATTAATTATTTTAGTGATTTAGTGTTTGTAAAATTTAAGTTCATTTTAAATGACCCGACCCATGAATTTTATTCAAACAACTTCTCTGATCATGGTGGATCTTCCAAAATTTTCTTGGAATTTCCTAATCAACATGCTAATTTCCATGATTATTTTAAGGAAATAATGTGCAAAAACTTGAATAAAATGGATCTTTGTCTAAGATCCTCCTCTGACTTTGGAAAAATCAGAGGATATTTTCCTTGACAGAGCCTACAACATGCTAAAAATTTAAACCAAGGCGGTATGTCAATATTCATG
>NW_018219387.1:175940-177066 GCF_001263595.1 Phalaenopsis equestris | reverse complement strand
ATTTTCTAAGTTAGGGGTATTTAAATAAATAGAAAAAGCCCTATTTTTCTATTTAAACTGCGCGTGCCACCTCAACCTATGACGACTCCTAAGGCATGCGTAGCGCGCTCTGGTTGGACGCCGCCGTCCACATAGCTGCTGACTCAACCCGCTGTTTATGCCCTGAAGAGCTATCCGACGCGATCTCCTACGTCCATTTGATACACACTCAATCAAATGGATCCCCATCATTATTCCCGATAGAATGATCCTGTGACCGTCCACACTAAAACTCAAAGATCTCAGCTTATACTCAACAAAATCACTTCGAATTTGATCCTATAGACTCGTCGACTCGTCTAAGTGAGACGCGAACACATCCGTATGGTAATCATGCAATTAAATTAAGCCTGATTAAATAGAGAATCAAAATAGGCTCGGGATGAGGTGAGGTTTTATATCTTTTCTATGAGAAGTGAAGCTTTGATCAGAGGGACTTGGCACGCTCGTTATGATCCAAAGAGGCTAGGGATTGAGTCCTTGGTTTTGGTATAAGGCGTAGTTGTGGATTCAATCACGGTCGGATTTGAGTGTTGGTTTAGAGCTAAGGTAGAGGCTCTGTGGAAGGAGGATTTTATGGGGCTTTGGCTTCTTTCTTGGTTGTAAAGGTGTGGGTAGAGTTAATTTGAGTTTGGTAGAGTGTGGAGATGTAATGGGCTCTGTCCTGGTTTCCGGCAAGGTTCTAAGCTCAGAATTGAGCTCCAGCAATGGGAGTTGGTGAGAGAAAATGGTTGGAATGCACTGAGGGAATCTTAGGGAAGCTCTGTGTGAAGTTTTGAGATGCAACACTAAGGAAATATTAACACTTCGTTTAACGGCCCTTCTTTTAACGGCCATGGAGGTGGCCATTTATAAAAATGGGGTTTAGGTGGTTGTCATGGCCAATTACGAGGTGTAATGTGGTGCTTAGGTAGAGGGAAGAGGAGCTCCATCAAGTGTTTTGGCTGAGCTGGCCTCTAGGTTTTATTTGGGAGAAGCTCCATGGGGGTGGATCGGTTTTGGGCTTTTCCGGCCACTAGGCTGGTCGGCCGGCCAGGGGAGGTGGCTAGGAGCTCAGGGAACCCAGAGGAATCCATCACAGCAATTT
>NW_018219387.1:174129-175820 GCF_001263595.1 Phalaenopsis equestris | reverse complement strand
TGGAGTTAATTTGGTGACTTTAGGGTGGTTAGGTCACATTTAGTGCATGGGTCCAAGTGGGTACAAATGACCAAAACTTGGGTTTGGGCTATGGTAACCATGTCAATTGGCCCAAATAAATGTTTCATTTGGTGTAGATGATCATAAGGAACAACTTTGGTGAAAATGAAAGTGGTTTTGAGTTCAATTAATGGATCAATTTGAGGGAATTTTGATTTTAATCTATTTGGTCATTTTGGGCTAGGCTTGGGTGTAGCTTGGGTTAGCCTTGGGCTAAGTCCAAATTGACTATTGTAAATGGTCAATAGGGACATCATGAAAAGTTTTCAACATGAATTGGGTGCCATATTAGGGATTAAGGCAATCAATTGGGTGAAATTTGGGGACTTAGCCAATTTAGGGCTAAATTTGAGAAATTTGGATTTAGGTCAAAATCAAATGGATTTGAGGCTTCACCAAGGGCAATTGATGGTTAATTTTGATTAATAGGAATATTATAAAAATTTTTCAACATTAATTGGGGCCAATTGACTAGGCTATGAGTTCAATTTGGTAAAATTAGTCATATGGTCAAAATTGGGGTTTTGTCCCAAATCAAAATTGGGCTCAAATCATGGGCCAATTAGACTTGGATTTGGTTTAGTTTGGTTATATAAAAAGTTAATTTGAGTTTAGGATTAGAATTAGGGCCAATTGAGCTCAAATTGATGGGCATTTTGGTTGAATTTGGGGAAATTGGGCCTTTAAAGGTGAATTTGAAGATTTTGGTTAAAGATGGTTAAATTGGCCAAATTGGGTCATATGGTAGTTGAGAGAAATAAAATTGTGAATATTGGAGATTTATTGGGATTTTTTGGAAATTTTTGAAATTTTTAGAATTTTGGGCTATGGAGGGGTATTTTGGTGATTTGTGGGTGTTTTAGGGGTAAAAGGCCAAGATGGGTATTTTGGCAGAATTGAGGTTCCAACCATCACCGACAAGCCATGGACCAATGTAAACCCAATTTTGGGTCCTCTACATAGTGGTCTTAGCCAAACAATAACCCTAGAGCTGGTAGGTTTAGGGGACCATCTACATGAGTATCCCAAAAAGATCAAGGGACCTAGGCTAGCAATTTGAGTTTAGGGCTGTGAGTGATTGTGAGTGTAGATCAGTGAGTGCAGTGATTTCCTTAGCTCCAGACCAACACCCAGGATCAACCCTAAGCTCTAGCAGTCCTAAGGGTGGCTCATCTTGAGTTTCGCCCATAGTGACCCCACCTATTAAGTATTTAGAGGTTGAGACCAACATGTGGAACTTCAATTTGAGTAGAGAAGAGGGTAGAATTTCTAATGGTGAGGGTGCATTTTCTAGTTTTCTAAGAATAGTCAATAGGAAAGTCATATGGCTAGACCTTAGGCTACTAAAGAGGAAAAACTAAACCTCAACTAAAAGTGAGGTCAATACCAAATTTGAACGTCCTTAGGCGAACCAGCTTGTCATAGGCTTGAATCATCTTTTTCTGGTAGAGTTTCAACTTTTGCAGTGCTTTTAACCATTTTCCTTTGAGATTCTCAAATTCTGCAAGTCTAAACATGTTGATGTCTATTGCTTGTTGACCTCATTTTTGGTTGAGTTTTAGTTTCTCCTATTTAGTAGCCTAGGGTCTAGCCATAGGACTTTTCCTGTTGACTATTCCTAGAAAACTAGA
>NW_018219387.1:173483-174077 GCF_001263595.1 Phalaenopsis equestris | reverse complement strand
CTCAACTTGAAGTTCCACATATTGGTCCTAACCTCTAAACACTTAGTAGGTGGGGTCACTGTGGGGGAAACTCAGGATGAGTCACCCTTAGGATTGCTGGACCTTAGGGTTAACCTTGAGTGTTGGTCTGGAGCTAAGGCACTCACTACACTTATCTACACTCACAATCACTCACTACCCTAAACTCAAATTTCTAGCCTAGATCCATTGATCTTTTTGGATACTCATGTAGATGGTCCCCCTAAACCTACTAGCCATAGGGCTATGGTTTGGCTAAGACCACTATGTAGAGGACCCAAAATGGGTTTTCAATTGGTCCATGGCTTATTGGTGATGATTGGCACCACAAATCTACCAAAATGTCCATCTTCTCCTTCTCTAAATCACCCCCAAATTACCAAAATACCCCTCTTGGACCTAAAATCCCAAAAATTCCAAAAATTCCCAAAAAATCCCACTAAATCCTACATATTCCTAATTTCATTTTTCTCTACTACTACATAACCCAATTTGGCCAATTTAACAATCTTTAACCAAAATCCCCAACTTGCCCTTTAGAGACCCAAATTTCCCCAAATCTAACTCATTCACATC
>NW_018219387.1:169411-172960 GCF_001263595.1 Phalaenopsis equestris | reverse complement strand
CTCAAATTGACCCTCCAATTGAGCTCAAAACCACTTTCATCCTTCACCAAAGTTGTTTCTTATGATCATATACACCAAATGAAACAATAAATTTAGCCAATTAACATGGCTAGATGTTTTGGTCATTTGCACCCACTTGGACCCATGCACTAAATGTGACCTAACCACCCTAAGGCCACTAAATTAACTCCACCACAGCCATTAGTTGGACTTAGTGACCAGTACAAACACCATGAAATGACCTAAATCGAGCCATGGACGAAAGGTCCCCAAAATTAAGGGATCTTATTTCCAAAAATGTACATGCTTAAGATATTTTTTCCAAATCCAAGCACATTTGCATCAAAATTGCTCTGATGGATTCCTCGGGGTTCCCTGAGCTCCTACCCACCTCCCCCTGGCCGGCCGGCGAGCCTAGTGGCTGAAAAAGCCCAAAACCAAGAGACACTCCCATTTTCCCTCACCCAAATCAAACCTAGAGGCCAACTCATCCAAATCAAACTATGGAGCTCCTCTGCCCTCCACCTAAGCACCACGATGCACCCAAGCTTACGCCTTGAGAGCCACCCCATGGCCATTTTTTTAAAATCACCTCCCACGGCCATGAGAGGTGTGCTGAAATTTCCTTAGAGAGGTCTCTCCAAACTTTACACAGAGCTTTTCTAAGATCCCCTCAATGCATTCCAACCATTTTTCCTCACCAATTTCCATTGTCGGAGCCCAATTTTGAGCTCGAAACCCTGCCGGAAACCAGGACAAAGCCCAATACACCTTCACATTCCACCAAACTTCAATTACTTGTGCCCACACCTTAAAAAGAGTGAAAGAAGCCAAAGCGCCATCAAATCCCCCTTCCATAGAGCCTCTATCATAGCTCTAAACCAATACCCAAACCCGGCCGTGATCGAATTCATACCTAGGCCTTACACCAAGACCAGGGACTCAATCATTAGCCTCCTTGGACCCCAACAAATGTGTCGAGTACCTCTGATTAAAGCCTCCCTCCTCAGAGCAAAGGTATAAAACTCCTCCTCCCAAGCTTATTTTGATTACCCATTTACTTAAGCTTGATTTCATGGCATCTTAACCGTATGGACGTGTTCGTCTCACTTAGACGAGTCCATAGGATCAAACCCAAAGTGATTTGGTTGCACGGGATCATTCTATCGGGGATGATGACGGGGAGCCGTTCGATCAAGCGTGTATCAAATGGATGGGGGAGATCGCGCCGGACAACACTTCAGGACGTGAACCACGGGCCGAGTCAGCAGCTATGTGGACGGTGGCGTCCAACCAGAGCGGCCACGCATGCCTTCGGAGCTGCTAGGATCTAGTCAGCACGCGCTGTTTAAATAGATAAATAGGGATTTTTCCTATTTATTTAAATACCCTTAACTTAGAAAATCCATAACTTTGTGTAGAAAAATTACAAAAATAAAATAAAAATACCCCTTACTCAGTGAATAAGGAGAACAATGTGAAATAATTTTCAAGTCCATTTGGTGCATTTTTTATTTTTAATTAATTAAACACTATTTTGAATTATTTGATTCTCCATGCATATTGACACATCACCTTGGCTTGAAATTTTGACATGTTGTAGCCTTTGTAAAGGAAAATATTCTCTCATTTTTCTAAAGTCAGAGGATGTTCCTATATAGAGATTCAAAATTTTCAAGTTATTTCACATCATTTCCTTGAAATAATCAATGAAATTAGCATATTGATTATAAAATCCTAAGGTTATTTCAGATCATTTCCTTAAAATAATCATGGAAATTACTATATTAGTTATAAAATCCCAAGAAAATTTTGGAAGGTCCACCATGACTAGAGAAACCTTTGGAAATAATTTCATGGGTCAAGTCATTTAAAATGCCCTTAAATTTTACAAACACTAAATCATTAAGATTATTAATTTTAGAAAATTTAAACATTTAAATAACTTGATTTTTGATCTCCACTGTGATTTATGATCTAGAGAACTCATCATAAAAATTTCAAAATATTTTGAGTTAATTTGACAACTTAAATTGATTTTTAAAGATAAATATCACTCTTAACACTTAAATGATTTTTTAAAAATCAAGACATAACTCAAAAAATTATAAAACTTAGTTTTTCAAGTTCTCTGTTATCAGTTAAGATAAAAATTTGATTTTTTAGCCTCTTTAAAATATTTAAAATAATTAAAAATTCATAAAAATCACAAAAATAATAAAATTCATGAAAATGATCTAAATTACTTCCTAATTACTTAGGAACAATTATAATATTTTTCCTGATTTTCTAAATAAAGATATTGAATTTTAAAGCTTAAAAATTACTTTTAAAAGGCTAAAAATAAGTTTTCACAACAAAAATTTCAGTAAATCAAATAAAAATTAGAAAAATATAAAATTTGTTCTTCTGAGTTTTCTGACCTTAGGGAGATTTTTCAAAAATACAAAAATATAAAACTTAATTTTCACCGCTTAAAATATTTTATTTTTATTAAATAGCCCAGAATTTAAAATAATTCTAATAAATCACAGAAAATTCAAAAAATTATGAAATTTTATCCAAATGCTTCTCTTATCCATGTCTTCCTCCAGTACTGACCTAGGTGATCCTCTAATAATTTTTCCATGAATAAAAAATTTTACTTTGATTAGTTAAATAAATTAATATTGAAAAATCTTATTTTTGCATGAAAATAATTATTTAATTAAATTAAATTTTTGAAAAATAACATTTTCTCCTCTACCCATGAATGAGGTAGGATAAAAATTTCAAAGTCATTTGAATTGAAATTGACAAATTATGAGGTGTTAGAGCCTTATGGGCAAATGTGAAATTTTGGAAATCTTTCCTTAATTAATATTTAGGCTTAAGTCAAGGAGGGGAACGGGTAACCTCTGATCTTAATCAATTTATTTGATGCTTGAAACATAAAGGGGTTAATTGGTAGAAACAAATTTCACTTTCTTAATTAAGATTAATAAATTTCTAAATTATTAAAATTTGGAAGTTTATAAAAATTAAATGATCCTAGACTTAGGGGTATGACTTTTGAAGCCAATATTTAATCGACTTAATACCCCTATCTTGATTTCTAAATAAAATCCAAATTATGAATCATGACCACATAAAGCTTAACCCTTTTCAAAACTAATTAAGACACTCACTTAGGCCTTAAGGGCTTAGTGGTGACTTAGGCTAAATCAAAATTGACTAAAAAAAGATTAGAGAAATAAACATAATTATATCGAACATCCTTGAAACACCACTAAGCCCAATTAGGATTAAAATTTGGCTAAGTGTTCAAATTACACTAACTTGCCCCCTTAAGGGTCTTCACCCACATAATTTTCAAAATTAAATGATAAATGATAATTACCCCTTTCTTAGGGATAATTGAGACATCAATGTTCACTGAGTAATAAGGGTATTTACAGGATGAACCATTAAGCAACATAATAAGTTTAAATGGACTTGAGACTTTTCACCAATTGGTGAGAGGGAGGCATGGACCTGCTTCCCCCTCCTAACTTGTTGGATACCTCAGAG
>NW_018219387.1:156947-168567 GCF_001263595.1 Phalaenopsis equestris | reverse complement strand
TAAATCCTCACCTTATCTTTAGGCCTTTGTATAGCCCTGCTATATAATATAAGCCCTAACTCGTCTTAGGATTCTGAGGTTGTCGTTTGTCACGACCTAAATTTTCACATCTTCCAGGCTATTTGTGTGATCATTTCACACGAATGTAAGTCCTAAATAATAAAATTGGCAAGATGAAACATTTAAATATTTCTCCTCAAAACTGAAGCCAAACATTAGGATAGCTTTGAAAGTCACCGAGGTTCTCCTTTGAATCCATGACAACCCTTAGTTGTTCTTCCTTTGGATTCTACAATAAAATGTTCCAAATTTGAACCAATCCTTTTGCACACCTCTATGTCCGATTTCGTTGAAGAGTCCTACCCTTTGAAATTCCTTGAAGATAATATTTCTTGATTTTTATTGAGAGTTTTCTTAGGTGGCTTTGGTCATTTAAGATGTAATTAACTATAGGTTCTTGCCCTTATAGGAAGCATGTCCAAACCGAGCTTAATACAAACCCTATTTGATACTTTATATTAAATAGGGGAACCTGTCAGCAAATACAAAGGTTTCGCAGACCAAACGGACGTCATACTTTCCTTAGTTTATTTGATCGAGCCTCATCCTCAAGTCTTGTTTTTATCCTTCGGGATAGATACATGATTTGAGGTACAATGCTCTTTCATTTTAAACTATGAAAAATATGGGGTCAGTTTGATTTCATACTTCAACGTCCTTCCAAAGGGGGTGACGGGATTTCGATTATAGGGACCGACAGCTTCTTACGGGCAACCCCACAAACCAACCCCTAAATAATGCCAACATTGCTGTAATCTTGTTGGTGACTGCAACTTTTAGATAAGGTAACTGAACCTCCAACAAATGTACTATCTTGAACCCACACACTAGGACATATGGTTTAGACTAAGTAGGAGTTCTGAACATTGTCTGGTAGACCCACAAAGCTTCTAAGAACTTCTCATGTTATCTTCTTTTTTATCGTTCAATATTTTCTTTAAAATTTGCACGAGCTTCTTGTTGAAAGCTTTGGCTAGGTCATTCGCCCTGGGTTAGTATATTTCAGAATAATTCCAATCTATCCCATGTCTTCTGACAAAGTTGTTTTTCTTGGTGCTCTTGAAGGCTGACCTATTGTCTGAAATAATTCTTCGAGGCACACCAAAATGGTATAGGATCTGATTTTTGAAGAATTAAAGAACATGTTTTGTTGTAACTTCTCACAATGGCATCACTTTTGCCCATTTAGAGTAGTAATTTGTAGCTGTGAGAATTAATCCATCCTTTAGACGTTGGAGGGCTATAGGTCATACCCTATCTGTACCCTATCAATCGAATGACCATGTTGATTTGATTTTTGGTTAAGGTTTAGTTTTTTTTTTCTTTTTTCTCATTAGTAGCCTAAGGTCTAGCCATAGGATTTTCCATTTGACTATTCTTAGAAAACTAGAAAATGCACCATCACTACTAGAAATTCCAAACTCCTCTACTCAACTTGAAGTTCCACATGGTTGTCTCAACCTCTAAATACTTAGTAGGTGGGGTCACTATGGGGGAAACTCAAGATGAGTCACCCTTAGGACTGCTGGACCTTAGGGCTGACCCTGGGTGTTGGTCTAGAGCTAGGGCACTCACTACACTCATCTACACTCACAATCATTCACAATCCTAAACTCAAATTTCTAGCCTAGGTCCCTTGATCATTTTGGGATACTCATGTAGATGGTCTCCTAAACCTACCAGCCCTATGGTCATGGTTTGGCTAAGACCACTATGTAGAGGACCCAAAATGCGGTTTTCATTTTTCCATGGCTTGTTGGTGATGTTTGGTACCTCAACTAAACCAAATTACCCATCTTCGCTTTTTTCCCTTAAAACACCACCAAATTACCGAAATACCCATCCATAGCCCAAAATCCCAAATATTCTAAAAATTCTTAGAAAATTTAAATAAATCCCAAATATTCCCAATTTCATTTCTCTCAACTACCACATGACCCAATTTGGCCAATTTGACCATCTTTAACAAAACTCCCCATATTTGCCTTTAAAGACCTAAATTTTCTCAAATTCAACCCAAATGTCCATCAATTTGATCTCAATTGGCCCTAATTTCAATCCTAAACTCAAAATCACTTTTGATATGGCCAAGATAAACCAAATCAAAGCTTAATTGGCACATGATTTGAGCCCACTGTTGATGTAGATCAAAACCCCAATTTTGACCATATGGCCTAATCTCATCAAATTAAACCCATAGCCTAGTCAATTGGCAGCAATTCTTGTTGAAAATTCTTCATAAAATTATTATACATCAAAATCAACCATCAATTGGCCTTGGTGAAGCCTCAAATCCATTTGATTTTGGCCTAAATCCAAAATTCCCAAATTTAGCCCCAAATTGGCTAAGCGCCCAAATTTCACCGAATTGATATCCTTACCCTCCAAATTGGCATCCAATTCATGTTGAAAACTCTTCATGATGTCCCTATGGACCATTTACAATAATCAATTTTGACTTAGCCCAGGGCTAACCCAAGCTAGACCCAAGCCTAGCCCAACATGACCAAATTGACTAAAAGTCAAAATTCTTTCAAATTGACCCTTCAATTGAACTCAAAACCACTTCCATTTATCACTAAATTTGTTCCTTATGATCATCTACACCAATTGAAAATTTTATTTGGGCCGATTGACATGGCTAACCTAGCCCAAACATAAGTTTTGGTCATTTTCACCCACTTGGACCCATGCACTAAATGTGACGTAACCACCCTAAAGTCACCAAATTAACTCCATCACAACCATTAGTTGGTCTTAGTGATCAGCCCAAACACCATGAAACCACCTAAATCAAGCCATGGACCAAAAGTCCCCCAATTCAAGGGATATTATTCCCAAAAATGCATGTGCTTAAGATATCCTTACCAAAATTAGGTATCATTGCACTAAATTGATGTGACATATTCCCCTGGGTTCCCTTTCCCTGGGCTCCTCGCCCCCTCCCCCGGGCCGGCCGGCCAGCCTAGTGGCTGGAAAAGATCAAAATCAAGAGCCACCCCCATGACAACTCACCCAACTCAAACCTAGAGGCCAGCTCAGCCAAACCAATTGATAGAGCTCCTCTGCCCTCCACCTAAGCACCACAATGCACCCAAGATTATGCCTTAAGAGCAACCGCCATGGCCATTTTTATAAAAACTTACCTCCACGGCCATGGGAGGGGTGCTGAAATTTCCTTAGTGAGGCCTCTCCAAACTTCACACAGAGCTTCCCTATGATCCCCTTAGTGCATTCTAACCATTTTCCCTCAACAATTTCCATTGTCGGAGCTCAATTTTGAGCTTGGAACCTTGCCAGAAACCAGAACAGAGCCCATTACACCTCCACACTCTAACCCCTCCACACTCTACCAAACTCAAATTAACTCTACCCACACCATCACAACCAAGTATGAATCCAAAGCCCCATAAAATCTCCCTTCGACAGAGTCTCTACCATAGCTCTAGACCAACACTCAAATTCGGCCGTGATCGAATTCATACCTAGGCGTTACACCATGACCAGAGACTTAATCCCTACCCTCTTTGGATCATAACGAACATGCCAAGACCTTCTGAGAGAAGCTTCACTTCTTAGAGCAAAGGTATAAAACCCCACCTCATCCCGAGCCTATTTCGAGTCTCCATTTAATTAAGCTTAATTTAATTACATTATTACCATATAGATGTGTTTGTCTCACTTAGACGAGTCCATATAGACGAGTCCATAGGACACGAGTCCATAGGACCAAACCCGAGGTGATTTTGTTGAGTCTAGGCTGAGATCTTAAGGTTTTAGTGTGGACGGTCACGAGATCATTCTATTTGGGATGTTGACGGGGAGCCGTTTGATCGAGAGTGTATCAAATAGTCCAAGGAGATCGATCCGAACAGCGCTTCGGGACATAAACCGCGGGCCAAGTCAGCAGCTACGTGGACGGCGACATCCAACCAGAGCGCACCATGCATACCTTCGGAGCTGCCTAGGATCCTGTCAGCACGTGTGGTTTAAGTAGAAAAATAGTGCTTTTTCTATTTATTTAAACTCCCTAAACTTAAAAAATCCTTAAATTTATGTAGAAAAATCACAAAAATAAAATAAAAATATACTATTGCTCAGTGAATAGAGGAGAACAATGTGGAATAAATTTCAAGTCCATTTGATGAATATTTTATTTTTAATTAATGAAATACTTTTGAATCATTTAATTCTCCATGCATATTGATACATACCCTTGGCTGGAAATTTTGGCATGTTGTAGCCTCTGTCAAGGGAAACATCCTCTTATTTTCCAAAGTCGGAAGAGGTTAGAAAGACAGAGATCCATATTTTTCAAATTTTTGCACATTATTTCCTTAAAATAGTCATGGAAATTAGCATGTTAATTAGAAAATCCAAGAAAATTTTGAAAGGTCCACCATGACCACAGAAGCTTTTTGAAATAGAAGATTTTAGAAATAATTTCATGGGTCAAGTCTTTTAAAATGCACTTAAATTTTACAAACACTAAATCATTAAGATAATTAATTCTGGATAATATAAACATTTAAATGACTTGATTTTTTATCTCCACTTTGTTTCCTTATCCAGAGAACTCACCATAAAAATTTCATATTATTTTGAGTACATTTGATAACTTAAGTTGATATTTAAAGATAAATACCACTTTTGACACCTAAATGATTTTTAAAAATCAAAATATAACTCAAAAAATTATGAAACTTAGTTTTTTGAGTTCTCTGTGATTAGGGACATTTTATAAAAATTAAATAATATTAAGAATAAAAACTTCAATTTTAGCTTATTTTAATATTTAAAATTGAAAAATATATTTTATATTTTTGGAAAATCTCTCTCTAAGCACTTAGGAATAATTAGAATATTTTTTTTTTTTCTGATTTTTTTAAATCAAGATATTGAATTTCAAAGCATAAAAATAATTTTTTTAAAGGCTAAAAAAGTGTTTCCACTAAAATAATTCCAATAAAGCAAAGAAAAATAAAAAAAATATGAATTTTACTCATTCGGGTTCTCTAACCTCAGTGAGATTTTTGAAAAATACAAAATTTTTATTTTCATCATTTAAAATACTTATTTTTATTAAATAACCTAGAAATTAAAATAATTTTGATAAATCACAGAAAATTTAAAAAAATCATGAAATTTGGTGCAATGACTTCTTTGGTCTAAGTCTACCTCCATTAGAAATTTCAAGAGATTAGACTTTACCTTGGTCAAGTTAAGAATTTTCCCATAAACAAAAAATTTACTTTGTTTAGTTAAATAAATTAACAATTGTATTTATTGCATGAAAATAATTATATTAAATAAATTAAATTATGGAAAATCACATTTTCTCCTCTGATGTATTAATTAACCCATGAATGAGGTAGGATAAATAATTCAAAGTAATTTGAATTGAATTTGACAAATTATGAAGTGTTAGAGTTTTAGGGGCACATGTGTAATTTTGAAAATTTAGCCTTGATTAACATTTAGGCTTAAGTTAAGGAGGGAAATGGGCAACCTTTGATTTTAATCAATTTATTTGATGTTTGGAATACTTGGTAGAAACCAATCTCACTTTCCCAATTGAAAATATAGGTTAATAAATTTCTAAATTATGAAAATTTGGAAGTTTATTAAAATTAAATGACCCTAGACTGAGGGATGTGAGTTTTGAAGTCAATAATTAAGACCCCTATTTTGATTTTCAAATAAAAATTCAAATCATGAATCATGACCACTTAAAGCTTAACCTTTTCAAAACTAATTAAGATGTTCACCTAGGTCTTAAAGGCTAAGTGGTGACTTAGGCCAAATCAAAATTGACTAAATGAGGATTAGAGGAATAAACATAACATAATCAAACATCCTTGAAACACCACTAAGCTTAATTAAAAAAAATTTGCAAAGTGTTCACGTTACACCAACTTGCCCTTTAAGTAAATTCACTCAGATAATTTTCAATTTAAATGAAAAATGATAGTTACCCCTTTCTTAGGGATAATTAAGACATCAATGTTCAATGGGCATCAGAAATATTCATAGGATGAACCATCAAGCAACATAATAAGTTTAAATGGACTCGAGGCTTTTCACTAGTTGGTGAGAGGGAGGCATGGACCTGCTTCCTCCTCCTGACTTGTTGGATACCTCAGAGGTTTATTAAACTTAATATAAATTGCTCAATGAAATAATCCTTAATTAAACTTTTAAGGACTCACCAAAATACAACATAAAGTTAGGAACACCACCAAAACTTTACTTCTTCTTCTCTTCATAAATGCCACCCCGGAACTCTACTTTTCCTGCTCTTCATAAATGCCCTCACATGCATTTTTAAGTTTCAGGTGGTGGAACGAGAAGAATCGCCAGGTACGGTTTTACAGTCTATTGTACCGTCTTTATTCTGCCTTTTTCCTTATATGTTTCAACATGTATGAAAACAAAATAAACTTGCATGTTAATCAAAATCAAAACTAAAATCAAGCCCAAAACAAAAACTAAAATCAACCAAGATAAAATCCACCGCCACAACATTCAAAGTATAAAACAACTCAAAATTTAATCACAAACATCACACAAATCTACAACTTCAACTAAAGTAAGATTTCTCTATCGGATGATCGGGGATCCCTCGGAGGACGTGACCTAAGGTTGCTAACAAGGCTTCCTGCGGTTTAAATGAAATTATGGAACTCATTAAGTTGGGTTTAGTAAGTTCATTTGGACTAAGTGAATCTAATAGAAAATAGTGGTGCCGTAACGAGGGAACCCTAGGATCCTAACTGGTGTCGCTCTAATCAACTTTAATATGCCCTCATAAATTTAAAGAACTTCAACCATAGGGCCACCTGATTTGGCATTATAACTTGACACACTAGAAAACTCAAACTCGTCGCAGCTAAGAGCTTGAAGCTAGCATGGCAGGCATCAAGACCATCTTCAACAACAAAACATACCTTCCCAACAGCTAGAGGATCTACATACCAATCTTCCTTCCTTAAACTTAAACAACAAAGCAATAGGAATTCGAGGTTGAACGTAAATCCTCACATTATCTTTATGCCTTTGCATAGCCCTCCTATACAATATAAGCCGTAACTCGTCTTAGGATTTCGAGGTTTTCATTTGTCAAGACCAAAATCCTCATATCTTTTAGGCTATTTGTGTCATAGTTTCACACAAAAGTAAGCCCTAACTATAAAATTGGCAGGATGAAACACTTAATTTTTTTCTCCTCAAAATTGAAGCAAAACTTTCAGATAGCTTAGGAATTCACCAAGGTTCGGATGCATGACATCCCCTAGTTCTTCCTCCTTTGGATTCTATAATAAAATGTTCCAAATTTGAACTAATCCCCTTTCACACCTCTACGCTCGATTTCATTGAAAAGTCCTACCATTTGAAATTCCTTAAAGATAATATTTCCTGATTTTTATCGAGAGTCTTCGTAAGTGACTTTGGTCATTTAAGATGTAATTAACTATAGAGGTTTTCCATTATAGAAAGCATATCCAAACTAAGCTTAATATAAAACCCTATTTAATCCTTTATATTATATAGGGGAACTTTTCGGAAAATACAAAGGTTTCGCAGACCCGACGGACGTCATACTTTCCTTAGTTTATTTGATTGAACCTCATCCTCAAGTCTTGTGTTTATCCGTCTGGATAGATACAGGATTTGAGGTATAATGCTCTTTCATTTAATCTATAAAAAATGTGGGGTCAGTTTGATTTCACACATCTACGTCCTCCCGAAGTGGGCGACAGGATTTTGATTCCGGCGACTGACAGCTTCTTACGGGAAACTCCCCACAAACCCCCGAAATAGCGCCGATAGCTTCTAGCGACTCTACTGGGGACAAGCTTTTCTCCCCATACAAATCAAGAAAAATTATCTCCACACATTGGTAATGTGTCCGTGCCCCGCTTGGACTAAATTACCCTTTTTCGTTGGCATACTTTACCCATTTCTGTCTTGTGAAAGTACAATCAACTCCTTGGACTTCAGGACTAGCTGTTCAACCATTGTTGAACAGAGGGTTCAGAAGGCCATTAAGGACTCTTTAAATTTTTATATGGGGTCGGATCCCTAATAGGTGTGTCGGTGGACTAGTTCCACCTGGAAATTTTTTGCCACTAATTAGGTCTTGCACTGGGTCCTAAAATACTTCACATCTCCTATCCAAATTTGATTTGCTATTGTGTAATTAAACAAAATCGTGTTGTACTGAGCGCACTTTGAAATTTTCTTAAATTAATTAAATTTTTCTTAAACAAGATTTTACATACCTATAAATTAAGATGCGCTCGGTCTACAGATCAACATGTACTTTCAGAGCTTTCACTAAAAAGTACAAGTTTTTTAGCCATATAGCTAACCCTAAAACTTTCTGTTTTAAAGCCCACAGCAATGGCCTACCCAACACTGACCTTTTCTTTTAACCTGCCAATTGACCATAGTGCCC
Source organism: Phalaenopsis equestris (assembly GCF_001263595.1). NCBI lineage: Eukaryota > Viridiplantae > Streptophyta > Magnoliopsida > Asparagales > Orchidaceae > Phalaenopsis > Phalaenopsis equestris. The sequence goes on along the minus strand of NW_018219387.1, from coordinate 160,049 downwards.
GTAACGTCGCTCCTACCATCAAGTTTAGAGATGGATTTGAAGACCTCAAGGTCATCCTCAGGAAATCCCCGTTCATGGTAATGAAGATCGCAGCTCCAAAAATACAAGAATCTTCTGCAGAATTCATTCTGAACTACCTTGAATACTTCCTTGCCTGCAAGAATGCTATTGCTACTGCCGTTGCGACACCCGTCAAAACTGCTATCCCCGCTGCTGCTAAGGGGAAGGAAGTGATGATTGTTGAAGATCTGACTTAAAGATTAACTTTCCCACCACCTGTGTTTGAAATTGGGTCAAGCTCAAGGACTGTACCACTGACCCGAACTCAAAGAAGGAACCGCAACAGAAGAGTTCGGAGGGCCATTAAAGCCCAGGCTCTCGAGGAGACACCTATTGATAAGGAACCTCATCAAGATGAAGATGTGTTACCAAAAATTTATCCACTCCTACGAGGGAGTAGATTCCATTCTCTGACAGATACTGATGGTTATGAGAGTATTCGGAGGATCGCTGCCGCATTACCATCACTTCATGGACACAGTGAGATGGAAAAGAAATTCACTCCTAACACTTAAGTTATCGCAATTTTCAGAAGGCTTGCTACCAAAGAAGGATGTTCGGTTAACAAATTACTTAAATGAGCGGAGGATGCAATTCCTCCTTGCATGAAGAAGAAAATTTTGAAAGGCGACAAATCTGCCATACAGTCCCATAAGACAACTGGAGCACCACCTACTCGCATTCTTGTTTGGCTCTACTGAGGGAACATAGTTGATACCGCAGTAATTACTACTGATCATACTGCCACCAGGACCACAGGCCGTCGACCGGTTAAGTCAAGACTGTGTCCGAAGATCTTACCCGTCATTCCTGCATTCCAAGAGATAAAGACAAACGGGGAGCATACCTTCCCTTGACATACCGATGTTTTTACTAAGAAGCTCCGTCCTGATACATGCTCCGCCCTGATACATCATCGTCAAAAAAGAAGAGGGTATGGGTACCCAAGGTTGCTGCACCGATACAATTCAGGAAGCCTGCAAGACAAAAAGTGAAACCAAGATCTGAAATATCTAACATTATCGCGACAATAGCCAGCGAGATAGAGGAACAAATAGAGGATGTCCATCAAGGTCCTCTAGATCTGAAAGCAATCAAAGAATCAATAATTGAAGAGAAATTTGAGAAACTCAGGATCAAGATTTCAGAGTTAGCTTGGGAGTACGGAGTTTCTGTCGATAGCGATAATGAACATTTTAATTACAATGATTATCTGGAGGAGGATTTCATGGATGTCCATGTAATCAAAACCAGGGCTACCACATCTGTGCGTGAGGCTCAACCTCACACCGAAGAGAATGCCGCATATGAGCTGCGTAGGGTTATCCTCCTACGGGATGAGCAAGTCAGTCTACTGGAGGAAAGAATAGAAGAGATGACTGCAGCTATGACCTCCATGGCCACTATTCAAGGGAAATTACAAGCACCGAGATTAGCTTCTCCAGAGATTAATCAGCCAGAAGTCATACTCATCACAGATGAAAGAAGAGAGACTACTTTCATACACATCACAGATGAAAGAAGGGAGGCTACTTCGACAGACAAAGAAGAACAACTAAAGAAGGATTCCCCATCATGTGCCATGCCAAAAAAAGAGTTCAAGCAAATGGTTGAACAAGTGTGGGACGCCTTAGCCCAATCCAAGGGAGGTGCATCAATTATAAAGGGTAGACCTTACCAAGAGGAGCTCGATACCGTACCATTCCCTAAGGGTTTTATGGCCCCAAACTTCAAGATATTTGATGGGACTGGAAATCCCAGACAACACATTGCACATTTCCAAGCCAGTTGTGGCAACACGAGAAATTGTGAGGGATTTCTTTCGACTGGTACGCTGACTTGCCCAACGGGTCAGTTAAAATGTTTTCTGAGCTGGAACAGTTATTTGTGAAAAGATTTTCCGGGGTACAACATCATGTGTCTATTGGAGAGCTCATGATGGAGAAGCAAAAGCCCAACGAAACTTTGGTAGACTATATTTTGTGGTGGAGAAACCATAACATGAAATGTGAACCTCAACTATAGGAACATCAAGTGATTGAGATTCTATTTAAGAGCATTCATGGGCTAGTAGCTTTCATGCTTAAGGGACTTACCATCAAATCCTTCAAGAAGCTACTCAGTAAAGCTAGTAGTCTTCAAGAAGAAATGAAGCACATGGAGCCACATGAAATGGCTAAGGTGACTAGAGTGTTCGAAAAAAAACTCAGGAGTAGTCGTGACTGTCAACAAAGGAAAGCAGTCGATAAAGATATATGCAGAAGAACATCGCCAGGCTTCGTCACAACACCAACACCAAGAAACAAACCAGTCAATCCAACCAACGGCCGCCTCAGGAGGGATCACCTCGAATAGTGAGTAAAAGAATATCCTTGTTAGAGCTACTGAAAGTTGTGTATTCTTCCAAGGATGAAGCCAAACCTAAAATATTCAAAAGTTTGATGAAGAAACCAGAATTCAAACTACTTGATCTAAGGAAACCCGAAGAGGTGGATAAGAAGAATGAGCCAAATTATTTCCCATACCACTAGTTGCTTGGGCACACTATAGACAAGCGTTTATCTTTAAGGAGTGGCTTGAGAAGAACCTAAAGGAAGAGAACATTACAATCCTAAAAGAATACTTAAGAGAACCTGAAAAAGGTTCCATAAACATGATTTCGTCCAAGCCAATCTCCCCAATTAATCCGTATGCCGGAATAAATGGATGGAGTACAACTTGGGATGAACTCTGGGATGAACTCAAGAATGAACTCAAGAGGGTCCTTAATCAAATGCAGGATTCATCAAAACAAGCTTCTACAAATATCAAAGAAGAATGGAATGAGTTATGGAGCAGATCGTCCTAGAAAATATTGAAGAAGATACAGTCTGCATCAAGACAAGCCTCTATTCAGAGTCCGCAACATATTAAGCCAGAGATGAAGGTTTCATCAGGAAACCCATCATCAACAAGGACAAACAAGAAGAAGAAAAGTGTCACTATGAAGATTGATAGCACGGGGGGTAGGATAGGGGCTGCCTCTACTAGATTGGTTGTCTC
>NW_018219387.1:122197-156877 GCF_001263595.1 Phalaenopsis equestris | reverse complement strand
TTATCTTTTTGTCCCTTCGGGGTCTTATGAATATAATGATTGTGATTTTGGCTATGTTTTGACTGTTTCTAGTGATAAAGCGACTAATTATAACCAAGCTACTGAGTCTGATGAACTCATTGTCAAGTCCAAAGAAGACATCAATGATATCTCACGATAGCACCGATAAGGAGGAGCAAGTGAGGAGCCAATTCTCGAGCATCATGGTACACCGCTTGCCATCAACTTAGATCTTTCCACTTTTTCGAAGAAGAGGAAAATACACTAGAAGATTCAACAATGATATCTCAAGGAGAAGAAATCATAGAAGTTAACTTAAAGAGTAGAAAAGTGTTACGACCAAGAATAACTCCAACAGATAAATGAAAACAGATAATGACTCGAGAAGAGATACCCCCACCTCCGCCAGTGGAAGAACCACATGATCAAGATAAAATCGAAGGATCCTACAAAGTAGACTATAATGTGCTAGCTCATCTTATGAAGTTGCCTGCCTGACTAAGCATCTACACACTCTGATCCTGTTAAAACAGATGAGAGAATCCCTGGTTATAGCTTTGCTTGATCCAGAAATTTGCTTAGCTTAGTTGGCCAACACATCCTCAGGTGAAGTTTGCTCGTTGAAAGAACACATCCTCAGGTGAAGTTATGATGAAGATTTACTACTTGGAATAGCTGACCACAACAGACCACTTTATATCTCCGTCAACATCGGTAAATTTGTGCTATCCAGAGTTTTAGTGGATCCTGGAGCATCTCTTAATTTGATGAGTCTACGGACATTAGCATATTTGGATTTCGACATTCAAGAAATCATCCCCGATAAAATGATGTTAAGAGGATTTAACCAAAAGGGAGAAAGAGCCCTTGGATCAATTACATTACTTATGAAGGTTGGAGAACTTGTGACAACTGCTAAATTTCATATCATCGACGCTGAGACCTCTTTTAACGCTCTATTGGGTCGACCATGGATTCATGAGCACAATATGGTTCCATCATCTCTACACCAGTGCATCAAATACCGCAAAGATGGTCAAGAAACTTGCATCAAGGGAGACCTACAACCATTTTCAGTGCATGAAGTTGGTATCCATGAAGATGTTGCCTAATATGCGCCTCCAAAGAAGACTATCTTCTTGCGTAAGATTTTGACAAATAAAAATGAAGATTTAGAAGAATCACAAAAAGGAAGCCAAACAACTCCGCTTCAATAACCTTCTACCACTCCCTTACAGAGTTGGTGGAGGTTCTTCTAGTTCACGCACCCGAGGTCGAGGCCGGGGATGTGGACGAGGAAAGATCAATTTATTTGTTGAACAGACTAAGCCAACCATCAACATTGGTGACGAAAACCATTCTGAAGATGAAATAATGATGAGAAAGTAGAAGAGACCTCAGTACGAGATATCTCTAGAAGATTCAGAGAAAAATGAATACGAAACAATGTATGATCGGATAAACCACTATGTGAATACTGTGACCCTTACTCCAATTCTCTCGCAAAAGGTCGAGAGTTTAGAGGTCAAGGAAGTCCGTAGTGTTGGTATAAAGCCGATCAAATTTGTTTAGAGGTCAAGGAAGTCCATAGTGTTGGTTCAAAGCCGATCAAATTTTACTGTGCTTCTACCTCTACTGAGCTTGAAAAACAAGTAAATTTGGATGTTGATTCTAATGAATTAATGGAATTTCCTTTTAGTTACTTCTTGCCTTGTGTTAAAAAGTTAATTCAACAGGGACACTTACCAACAAAAAATACCAAAAGATTAATTTCAACTTTTTGAAAAACTATAGAATGCTAAAAGTCGAACTCCCGATTCAAAAGAAGGTCTCGGATTTGCTACAGTTGGACAAGTTGATGATTCTGACTTTTGCTTGGTTGTTACTAGTGTGTCGGAAGAGGATTGCCTTGATGTAGAGGATGACTCTACTGATCAACCAATAGAAGATGCTTCGCCAAAATTTAAGGGAGGAAATTAAATTATTAAATTTACTATCGATGAATTGAAAGAGATTAACCTCGGGACTGAAGAACGACCCCAACCCACATTTCTAAGTTCTCTACTTGATGACGAAGAATCCACAGAATTAGTGAAACTATTAACATAATTCAAAGATTGCTTTGCATGGAGCTACGATGAAATGTCAGGAATGTCAGCAGAAATTGCAGTCCATAAACTTGGGGTGGACAAGAATATAACCCCAGTAAAACAAGCTCCCAGAAGAATGCGCCTTGAAATAAAACAACAAGTCATCAACGAGGTGAAGAAAATAATAGATGCTAACTTTATGCACGAAGAGCAATAGCCTATATTATTAGCCAACATTGTGCCAGTTAAGAAAAAGAATGGACAGATTCAGGCATGTGTCGACTTCAGAGATTTAAAAGACGAGTTTCCACTACCTATACCGGAGATGATGGTGGATATCGCTTCAACACATGAAATTTTCTCCTTCATGGACGGATCGTCGGGATACAACCAAATTAAGATGGCTCCAGAGGATGCAGCACTTACAGCTTTCAGAACACCAATTGGAATTTTTTACTACACAGTAATGTCGTTCGGTCCAAAGAACACCAGAGCAACATAATAGCATGCAATGACGATGATTTTTGACGACCTCATTCACAACCAAGTAGAATGCTACGTGGATGATTTGGTTATCAAAAGTAAACAAAAAATAGACTATTTGTACAATTTGAGGATCATGTTTGAACGGTTACGACGATATGACCTTAAAATTAATCCCTTAAAGTGCGCCTTTGGCGTTACCTCCGGTAAATTTCTAGGATTCGTTGTCCATCATCAGGTCGATATCGACCCGAATAAGAATAAAGCTATCTTAGAAATGCCTCCTCCTAAAACCTTGAAACAACTACGTTCCTTCCAGGGGAAGTTGGCATATCTGAGACACTTTATTTCTAATCTCTCAGGTAGTTGTCAACCTTTCTCTGCATTAATTAAAAATAACGCCAAATTTTTTTGGGAAGAGAAATGCCAGCGGACCTTTGAGGAGGTTACATAATATTTAATGACACCTCTTATTTTGGCAGCCCCTATCCCTGAGAAGCCATTGATACTTTATACCGCGGCTTTAGATAACTCTCTCAGAGCCCTCTTAGTCCAAGTCAGTGATGAGGGTAAAGAAAATGCACTCTACTACTTGAGTCCTCGTCACATACCGATGGAGATAAAGTATCCACCTATTGAGAAACATTGTCTGACGTTAATTTTCGTCGCCCAAAAACTTAGACATTACATGATTTCTCATATGATTACCCCAATTTCAAAAGTTAATCCATTGCAATATCTGATGACCCGACCAACACTCTACGGACGTTTAGCGAGATGGTCAATGATCTTATTGCAATTTGATATAACTTTTATTCCCCTTCGTGCTATCAAGGGACATATACTAGCAGACTTTCTCGCTGCACACCCACTGCCAGCTGGGTCCTTTCTCAACGACGAGTTACCAGACGAGCAAATACTATAAATGGAATTTTCCAATGCGCAACACTGGGAAATGTACTTTGATGGTGTTTTGTTAGCTAGGAAAGATAATGGATCAGGAACGGTTATACCAAGCAAAGTGGGGATCAGTTCGATCTTTTTTACGCCAGATAAGGGTATGTTGAGGTTCTCATACCACCTGACAGAGTCGTGCACCAACAATGAAGTAAAATATGAAGCTTTAATCACCGGATTGGAATTGGCAATCTCAATGGATATAATAAATATTGCCATTTTCGGTGACTTCCAACTCGTCATCTAGCAAGTCGCCGGAAAATACAGAATTCTGAAACCTCAACATCAGTACATAATGAAGCTCCTGGAGCAGATTCCTGAGGTGAATTTCTACCGGATTCCTTGGGGAGATAATGCCCATGCCGATGCTCTAGCAAAACTCGCTAAGGAGATGGCATGTCCCCCAGAGGATTCCATTGAAGTCATAGTACATGGAAGACGAGTCTTGTCTCGAAATGACTTCAAAACTCTACACCAGCTTGGAAGAGAAGAAACAATAAATATAGTTGTAGACGTCAACGAAGATTAGTGTAAGTCATTAATAGAATGTTTGCATACTGGAAAGATACTAGAAGACAAGTCAGAGGCGCACAACATCATAAGAAGGGCCATGTCTTATGCCCTGGTGGGAAATGTTTTCTACAGGAGATCATTCGACCAGATGTGGCTATGGTGTTCGAGCAAAACCGAAGCACAGAATGTTGTCAAAGAAGTACACGTCAGATCGTGTGGTGCTCACCAGTCAGGGCCAAAAATGAAAATGAACATCAAAAGACTATCCAATTGTATGGATACAGCAAGAAGATGTCACCAATGCCAAGTGCATAGGGTGGTCTTACACTAGCCTCTGATTATGCTACACCCAACTATTTCCTCGTGGCCATTCGAGTGTTGGGGTACGGACATAATAGATCCGATAGATCCTCCATCTTCTAGAGGACACAAGTTTATACTTGTCGCTACAGATTACTTCTCCAAATGGGCAGAGGCAGTGCCATTACGTGAGGTTACGACATAACAAGTCCTTCAATTTTTCAAAACCCAAATAGTTTACCATTTCAGAGTACCGCGAAGAATAATCTTTGACAATGGGACAACTTTCAAAAGTACAAAGATCAACAATTTCATCAGAAGACATGGGATAGATTGGAGATACTCTACGATTTACTATCCCAGAGCAAATGGTCTGACTGAGGCTTTCAAGAAGACACTGGTACAGATTTTGAAGAAAAAACTGGATGAAAACAAAAGGGATTGGAACAACAAACTATTAGAAGCCTTGTGGGCTTACAGGACAAATTTCAGGACTCCCACTCAGTGTACACATTATATGCTTGTGTATGGAGCCGAGGTCGTGCTACCACTAGAAATCTAGACATCAACTCTCAGAGTCGTCGTTGCCGACCAACTCACAACAAAAGAAAGTGCAAAACTCAGACTTGAAGAACTGGAGAGTCTCGAGGGAAAATGACTAGAAGCACAACAACATTTGGAGCTCTACCAGGCAAAGATGGTACAAGCCCATGACAATTTGGTCCGCCCAAGGACATTCAAAGTTGGTGACCTTGTGCTTGTGCTCAAAATAACTACTCTTGCACACCGCAAAATAGGTGGAAAATTCAAGCCAACTTGGGAGGGATCATTCTTCGTTGAGAAGGTCTATACAGAAGGATCCTACCAGTTAGTGGACTTCCAGGGCGAAAGACCCATGTTATCGATAAATGGACGATTCCTGAAAACCTATTATGCAACCTGATGCTGCTCAATGCCGCTTGCCTCTGCTTTCTTTGAAACTTTGAAACTTTGATTGTTTTAAGGTTATCTATGTGGCCAAATGTCTAGAACCAGGTCCAAATTTTTTCATTAACCTCATTATAATGAAAAGTTTTAGAAAATTTTTGAACTTCACACTTTCTCTTTTGTACTTTCAAATTTAAATACCCTACTAAATTAAACAAAACTCACACATAAAATGAATAATCCTCTTCACCAAAACAAACTAAAATTTACTTTAATAAATACTTTGTTTTGTTCTTGTTCATGCCAAGTTTCGGCCCACTTATATTTTCTTTGTCGTCTGCAGAAAATTGTCAGGACAGAGGCAGATTCTTGCCTTCCAGGACGGCTGGAACCTCAAACTGAATGAAGAGATGGCGCCGCAAAAAGGTGTCATAGATTTCAGCATGGATGTCAACCAAGTTGATATGGACTATGAGGGTCCTCTAATGGAAGCAGTCAGCAGTAAAGAAAAGGAGGGATCACCTTCGCTGTTGAGGGTAAACACTCAGGACAAGGTGCCACGCAAAGGTAAAAACGTGATAGCAGAACAAGATCCGATGGAGGGGCCCAAACGTCTACCGTCCATGGTAGCTACTCCAGCAAGGGACCTGATAGTTTCCCGTAATGAACGATTACCAAATACTCCACTCTGCATGATGCAGAGCAGAAATGCAAGTTGAAAGAAGCAGAGAGATTTCTTGCGACAAGAACGCAAATGCCAGAGAAACGCGAACAATTTTCTTACCCCTATTCCTGAGGGACATATTTACGTCCCAGATCTAAGAGAAACTTCTGCTAGCCTGCCCACTACAGATGAAGAGTCAGGATTTGTGATAGAATCAGATGCGTTCCCAGTTCCAGATATCTTACGCAAGGGCTGCCCAACATGCAACGTTGAGGTACCAGCCGGGACATCAGTTACGTGTGCATTTGGAGAATGTCAGGATTGCAACGTTCTGCATCTACAGCGTTTCAATACATTAGAAGAATGCAGTTCAAGCACCAACGAGTCTCAGACTCTAGACATCACAACAAAAGAACCGTATGTCCCACTGGGGACAAATCAACATGAACCATGGAGCCCAGGGTCATACATCCCACTAGAGGCTGAATCTCATGTTCCAGATTTTGAGTTATATGGAGAAGTTTAGGGAAAGTTCATCATTATATTGGAAGGTCTGGATCTATACACTAGGGTTTTCTCTGAGACTGATGAAAAAATCATTCTGGACTGCATCTTCGATTTAAGAGACAGAGGCCGAGCGGGCCTTCTCATCGAGAGGACATATTCCGAGCTGAGGAAATAGATGAGGGGAAAGGGAAGAATCACCATAAAATGCGACTGTTGCTACAACTTCACGAACAACAAACAGGGGAATCTGCTTGGGATCCTCATATACGACCAAGTGGATCTGTTGCCACTAATGATAAAATGGATGATCAAGAGAATGGTCAAGTGGAATATTCTACCTGCTACTTTCATTCCCAACAGTTGCATCATTAACATTTATGAAGAAGGTGATTGCATTCCCCCACACATTGATCATCATGATTTTGTGAGGCTTTTCTACACGGTCTCGTTCATGAGTAAAAGCAATATTCTATTTGGAAAAGAAATCGATATAGTCGGCCATGGCAAATTTAGAGGAGTTGTGGAGATTCCTCTTCCAGTTGGTTCAGTACTTGTTCTGAAGGGAAATGGAGTAGACATTGCCAAGCGGCCAAGCACTACATTCCAAGAGTACAACAACGTAGGGTGTCTGTAAACTTCCGCGGAATGGACAAAAATAAAATATCGTATGGATTCCAGCAGGACCCAAAATTGGAGGAGTTATTTTTGCACGAGTTGTGAGAAGGTTGTACCTCCAAGTACATGCGAAGGGAACTCTTATCCTGGAGCATGACTTAGAAGGTCTGCTTGATCAGGAGCTCAACATACCTGGTATAGATGGTTCACTTTCTTTCTTTTAACATCATGACATGTATCTGATATATTCAGTCTACAATGTTCTCATAGCATGAGATGATTCTCAATGTATTTTGACATGGATTACATAATATACCTTTTGAGGCTTTAACCTATGTCTGATTTATGGAATCTCTTTTAGAGCAAATTAATGGAAATTTCTCTCAAATTGTGCCTTATTATCAGTTGCCTTTTTGAACGATGGATGAAAGCAGCAAACCATGCAATGGTTCAGAATTTCAATGAACAAAGAATGAAATAAGAAATCTTCAACAATAAATAAAACATAAATGAAAAATAATCACAAATGAGTAAATAAAAAAACAAATTTCTTTTGAAAATCAACTAATTAAAATTAAAACTTTCAAAACATATTTTGAAAAAATTAAATGTGATAAAAACAACAAGAAAATAAAACGAACCTATTGAGTGGATTCTTTCGTTTTGCAGAATTTCCTACTCTTTGCGCACGAAGCACAACCATCGTTATCTGCACTAACTCTCTGCACATCCCCGTAGAATTTCACATCCTACAATTTTGAGGTCGATACCTAAATTCAACCCTTTCATCTTCGAATTGACACTTACATTTCAATCCTCAGATTTTCAAATTGACAGCTAAATTTCAATTCTTACATCTTTGAATCAGTACCTAAATCCTGATTCTCACATTTTGAGGTCGATACCTAAATTCAACCCTTTCATCTTCGAATTGACACTTACATTTCAATCCTCAGATTTTCAAATTGACAGCTAAATTTCAATTCTTACATCTTTGAATCAGTACCTAAATCCTGATTCTCACATTTTGAGGTCGATACCTAAATTTCGACTCCCTCATTTGAGAATTGACCTACATTTCAATTCTTATTTCCGAATCAGTCCTACATTTTTGATTCATTACATTTGAGGTCGGTCCTTATATTACGACACCCTCCTTTGAGAATTAACCTCCATTTCAATTCTCATTTCCGAATCAGTCCTACATTTTTGATTCATTACATTTGAGGTCGGTCCTAACATTCCGACACCCTCCTTTGAGAATTGACCTACATTTCAATTCTAATTTCCGAATCAGTCCTACATTTCTGAGTTATTACATTCGAGGTCGGTCCTTACATTCCGACACCCTCGTTTGAGAATTGACCTACATTTAAATTCTCATTTCCGAATCAGTCCTACATTTCTGATTCATTACATTTGAGGTCGGTCCTTACATTCCAACACCCTCCTTTAAGAACTGACCTACTTTTCAATTCTCATTTTCAAATCAGACCTACATTTCTGATTTATTACATTTGAGGTCGGTCCTTACATTCTCCGACACCCTCCACCCTCCTTTGAGAATTGACCTACATTTCCATTCTCATTTCCGAATCAGTCCTACATTTTTGATTCATTACATTCGAGGTCGGTCCTTACATTCTGACACTCCCATTTAATAATTGATATCCATTTCAATTCTCATTTTCATATTTCTGATTCATTACATTTGAGATCAGTCCTTACATTCTGACTCTCTCTCTTCTTAAATTGATATATAAATTTCAATTCCCATCTCAGAGTCAGCACTTGCATACTGGTTCCCATCCTCTACAACATTCTAAAATTTCATAACTCAAAGTCCACGCTCCAATCCCCAGCGAGAGTCCCTACTTTTTGACTCAATCAAGCACTCAACTGCTAATTCCTCAACAGAAACAAATCACACACACGACTCTACACATACTTCCAGGTCTTTTGACTTAGAAGTTTGTATTGGTTTTTTTTTCATCTCGTTGGCCAACGCCAATACACGCAGTGTGCCTGGCCAGCATACCACACCTATTGGGGGTCCATTTGTTGAACTCATTTTTGGTTGAGGTTTAGTTTTTTTTTTTCTCTTTAGTAGCCTAAGGTCTAGCCATAGGATTTTCCTATTGACTATTCTTAGAAAACTAGAAAAGGCACCCTCATCACTAGAAATTCCAAACTCTTCTCTGCTCAAATTGTTCCTTCACATGTTGATCATAACCTCTAACACTTAGTAGGTAGGGTCACTATGGGGGAAACTCAAGATGAGTCAACCTTAGGACTGCTGGACCTGCTGCACCTTAGGGTTGACCCTGAGTGTTGGTCTGGAGGTAGGGCACTCACTACACTCACTACACTCACTACACTCATCTACACTCACAATCACTCACAACCCAGAACTCAAATTTCTAGTGTAGGTCGCTTGATCATTTTGGGATATTCATGTAGATGTTCTCCTAAACCTACCAACCCTAGGGTCATGGTTTGGCTAAGACCACCTAAGACCTCTATGTAGAGGACCCAAAATGGGGTTTCCATTGGTTCATGGCTTGTTGGTGATGGTAGGTACCTCAAGTATACCAAAATACCCATCTTGGCCTTTTGCCCTTAAAACACCCCCAAATTACCAAAATACCTCTCCATAGCCCAAAATCCCAAAAATTCTAAAAACTTCTAAAGAATTTCAATAAATCTCAAATATTTCCAATTTCATTTCTCTCAATTACATACAACATGACCGAATTTGGCCAATTTGACCATCTTTAACCAAAATCCCCAAATTTGCCTTTAAAGACCCAAATTTCCCCAAATTCAAACCAAATGTCCATCAATTTGATCTCAATTGGCACTAATTTCAATCCTAAACTCAAATTAACTTTTTTTATTGCCAATATAAACCAAATCTAAGCTTAATTGGCCCATGATTTGAGCCCAATGTTGATGTAGATCAAAACCCCAATTTTGACCATATGACCTAATCTCATCAAATTGAACCCATAGTCTAGTTAACTGGCCCCAATTATTGTTGAAAATTCTTCATAACAGTCTTATACATTAAAAACAACCATCAATTGGCCTTGGTAAGCCTCAAATCCATTTGATTTTGGCCTAAATCGAAAATTCCCAAATTTAGCCCCAAATTTGCTAAGTGCCCAAATTTCACCCAATTGATATCCTTAACCTCCAAATTGGCATCCAATTCATGTTGAAAACTCTTCATGAGGTCCCTATGGACCATTTAGAACAATTAATTTTTACTTAGCCTAAGGCTAACCCAAGCTAGACCCAAGCCTAGCCCAACATGTCCAAATTGACTAAAAGTCAAAATTCCTTCAAATTGACCCTTCAATTAAACACAAAATCACTTCCATTCTTCACGAAAGTTGTTCTTTATGATCATATGCACCAAATGAAAAATTTATTTGTGCTTTGGGCCAATTGACATGGCTAACCTAGCCCAAACCCAAGTTTTGGTCATTTGTACCCACTTGGACCCATGCACTAAATGCGACCTAACCACCCTAAAGTCACCAAATTAACTCTATCACAGCCATTAGTTGGACTTAGTGACCAGCCCGAACACCATGAAACCACCTAAATCAAGCCATGGACCAAAGGTCCCCATATTAAGGGATATTTTCTCAAAAAATGCATGTGCTTAAGATATCTTTACCAAAATTTGGTATCATTGTACTTAATTGTTGTGACATATTCCCCTAGGTTCCCTGAGCTTATAGACCCTTAGCGCCCCCTGCCCCGGGCTGGCCGGCCAGCCTAGTGGCTGGAAAAGATCAAAATTAAGAGCCACCCCCATGGCACCTCACCCACATAAAACCTAGAGGCCAGTTCAACGAAACCAATTAATAGAGCTCCTTTGCCTTCCACCTAAGCACCATAATGCACCCAAGCTTATGCCCAGAGAGCCACCCCCATGGCCATTTTTATTAAAACACACCTCCACAACCATGGGAGGAGTGCTGAAATTTCGTTAGTGAGGCCTCTCCAAACTTCACACAAAGCTTCTCTAAGATCTCCTCAATGCATTCTAATCATTTTCCCTCACCAATTCCCATTGTCGGAGCTCAATTTTGATCTTGGAACCTTGCCGGAAACCAGGACAGAGCCCATTACATCTCCACACTCCACCAAACTCAAAGTAACTCTACCCACACCTTCACAACCAAGAAAGAAGCCAAAGCCTTTACCATAGCTCTACACCAACACTCAAATCCGGCCGTGATCGAATTCATACCTAGGCCTTACGCCAAGACCAAAGACTCAATTTCCAGCCTCATTAGATCATAACGAACGTGCAAAGACCCTCTGATCGAAGCTTCACTTCTTAAAGCAAAGGTATAAAACCTCACCTCATCCTGAGCCTATTTCGATTCTCCATTTAGTTAGGCTTAATTTAATTGCATGATTACCATATGGATGTGTTCGTCTCACTTATACAAGTCCGTAGGACCAAACCCGAAGTGATTTGGTTGAGTCTAGGCTGATGAGTCTAGGCAGAGATCTTAGGGTTTTAGTGTGGACGGTCACGAGATCATTCTATCGAGGACGGTTATGGGGAGTCTTTTGATCGAGCGTGTATCAAATGGACGGAGGAGATCGAGTCGGACAGCGCTTCAGGACATAAACCGTCGGCCGAGTGAGCAGCTACGTGGACGGCGACATCCAATCAGAGTGCGCCAAGCATGCCTTCGGCGCTGCCTAGGATCTAGTCAGCACCCGCAGTTTAAATAGAAAAAAATAGGGCTTTTTCTATTTATTTAAACTTCATATACTTCAAAAATCCTTACTTTTGTGTAGAAAAATCATAAACTTCAAAAATCCATAACTTTGTGTAGAAAACTCACAAAAATAAAATAAAAATACCCTCTTGCTCAGTGAATAGAGGAGAAAAATGTGGAATAAATTTCAAGTCCATTTGATGCATATTTTATTTTTAATTAATTAAACACTATTTTGAATCATTTGATTCTCCAAGCATATTGATACATAACCTTAGCTTGAAATTTTGGCATGTTGTCGCCTCTGTTAAGGGAAACATCCTCTGATTTTTCCAAAGTCAGAGTAGGTTCTTAGACAGAGATCCATATTTTTCAAGTTTTTGCACATTATTTCCTTAAAAATAATCATGAAAATTAGCATGTTGATTAGAAAATTCCAAAAAAATTTTGGAAGGTCCACCATGACCAGAGAAGCTTTTGGAAATAATTTTACGAGTCAAGTCATTTAAAATGCACTTAAATTTTACAAACACTAAATCATTAAGATAATTAATTTATGAAAATATAAACATTTAAATGACTTGATTATTGATCTCCACTTTGGTTCCTGATCCAGAGAACTCACCATAAAAATTTCATAATATTTTGAGTACATTTGATAACTTAAGTTGATTTTTAAGGATAAATACCACTTTTGACACCTAAATAATTTTTAAAAATCAAAATATAACTCAAAAAATTATAAAACTTAGTTTCTTTGAGCTTTCTGTGATTAAGGACATTTTATAAAAATAAAATAATATTTAGAATAGAAACTTGATTTTTAGCCTATTTTAAATATTTAAAATAATTAAAAATTCATAAAAAACACATAAATAATAAAATTCATGGAAATGTTATAAATTGCTTCCTAATCACTTTAGAACAATTGGAATATTTTTCTTAATTTTCTAAATAAAGATATTGAATTTCAAAGCTTAAAAATATATTTTTTTTAAAGTCTAAAAATGAGTTTCCACTAAAATAATTCCAATAAATCAAAGAAAAATTAGAAAAAAAAAATGAAATTTGCTCCTCTTGGTTTTTTAACCTCAGAGAGATTTTTTAAAGATACAAAACTTAATTTTCATCATTTAAAATATTTTATTTTTATTAAATAACCCATAAATTAAAATAATTCTAATAAATCACAGAGATTTCAAAAAATCATGAAATTTTGTCCAAAGACTTCTTTTGTCTAGTTATACCTCTAATAATAATTTCAAGGGATTAGAATATACCTTTGTCAAGTTAGGAATTTTCATTGAAAAATCATATTTTTTACATGAAAATAATTATATAAAATAAATTAAATTTTGAAAAATCACATTTTCTCCTCTGATGTCTTAATTGACTCATGAATGAGGTAGGATAAAATTTTAAAGTCATTTGAATTGAATATGACAAATTATGAAGTGTTAGAGCCTTAGGGGCAAATGTGTAATTTTGAAAATTTAGCCTTAATTAGTATTTAGGCTTAAGTGAAGGAGGGAAATAGGCAACCTCTGATCTTAATCAATTTATTTGATATTTGGAACACAAGGGGTTAATTGGTAGAAATCAATCACACTTTCCAAATTGAAAAGATAGGTTAATAAATTTGTAAGTTAGTAAAATTTGGAAGTTTATTAAGATTAAATGACCCTCGACTTAGGGGTATGTCTTTTGAAGTCAATAATTAATCAATTTAATACCCTTATTTTGAGTTTTAAATAAAAATTCAAATCATGAATCATGGCCACTTAAAGCTTAACCTTTTCAAAACTAATTAAGACATTTACCAAGGTCTAAAGGGCTTAGTGGTGACTTAGGCCAAATCAAAATTGACTAAATGAGGATTACAGAAATGAACATAACGTAATCAAACATCCTTGAAACACCACTAAGCCTAATTAAAAAAAATTGGCTAAGTGTTCAGGTTGCACCAACTTGCCCGTTAAGTAAATTCACTCACAAAATTTTCAAATTACATGATAAATGAGAGTTTCCCCTTTCTTAGGGATAATTAAGACATCAATGTTTATTGAGCATCAGAAGTATTCATAGGATGAATCATGAAGCAACATAATAAGTTTAAATGGACTCGAGGCTTTTCACCAGTTGGTGAGAGGGAGGCATGGACCTGCTTCCTCCTCCTGACTTGTTGGATACCTTAGAGGTCTATTAAACTTAATGTACTTTGCTCAATGAAATCATCCTTCATTAAACTTTTAAGGACTCACCAAAATACAACATAGAGTTAGGAAAACCACCAGAACTTAACTTTTCCTTCTCTTCATAAATGCCCTCACATGCATTTTTAAGTTTCAGGTGGTGGAACAAGAAAACTCGTTAGGTACGCTTTTACAGTTTATAGTACCGTCTTTTTTGTGCCTTTTCCTTACATGCTTCTCTTTATGCTTACGTTTTTTCTTTTTTATACTTGCATTTACCTACATGTATGAAAATAACATAAACTTGCATGTTAACCAAAATTAAGGCCCAAAACTAAAACTAAAATCAACTAAGATAAAATCCACCGCCACAACATTCAAAATATAAAACTACTCAAAATTTAATCACAAACATCACACAAAACTACAACTTTTATTAAATTAAGACGTCTCTATTGGATGATCGGGAATCCCTCGGAGGAGGTAACCTACGATTGCTGACGAGGCTTCCCACGGTTTAAATGAAATTATGGAACTCATTAAATTGGGTTTGTGTAAGACAACTCAAAATTTAATCACAATCATCACACAAAATTACAACCGGAATCCCTCTGAGGAGGTAACCTACGGTTGCTGATGAGACTTCCCACGGTCTAAATGAAAGTATGGAATTCATTATGTTGAGTTTAGTAAATTCAATTTAGACTAAGTGAATCAAATAAAAAATAGTGGTGCAAGAATGAGGGAACCATAGGATCCTAACAGGTGTCACTCTAATCAACTTTAATATGCCCACATAAAATTAAAGGAACTTTAATCATAGGGCCACCTGATTTGGCATTATAACTTGACACACTAGAAAACTCAAACTCGTCATGGCTACGAGCTTCAAGCTAGCATGGAGGGCAGCACGACCATCTTCAACAGAAAAACTTATCTTCCCCAGCTAAACCAATCTTCTTTCCTTAGACTTAAACAACAAAGCCATAGAAATTCAAGGTTGCTTGCTTATGAAACGTAAATCCTCACCTTATCGTTAGACTTTCGTATAGCCATGTTACACAATATAAGCCCTAACTCGTCTTAGGATTTCTAGGTTGTCGTTTGTCATGACCTAAATCTTCATATCTTCCAGGCTATTTATATGATGGTTTCACACGAATGTAAGCCCTAACTAATAAAATCGCAGGATGAAACACTTAATTTTTTTTCTCCTCAAAACTCAAGCCAAACTTGAGGATAGCTTAGGAAGTCACCAAGGTTCGCCTCTGAATCCATGGCATCTCCTAATTCTTCCTCCTTTGGACTCTACAATAAAATGTTCCAAATTTGAACCAATTGCCTTTCACACCTCTACGTCCGATTTCATTGAAAAGTCCTACCCTTTGAAATTTCCTTGAAGATAATATTTCTTAATTTTTATCGGGAGTCTTCTTAAGTGACTTTGGTCATTTAAGATTTAATTAACATGTAGGGGCTTGCCCTTATACGAAGCATGTCCGAACCCAGCTTAATATAAACCCTACTTAATCTTTTATATTAAATAGGGGAACTTGTCGGCAAATACAAAGGTTTCGTAGACCAAATAAACGTCATACTTTCCTTAATTTATTTGATCGAGCCTCATCCTCAAGTCTTGTGTTTATCCGTCGGGATAGATACAAGATTTGAGCTACAGTGCTCTTTCATTTAAACTATGAAAAATATGGGGTCAATTTGATTTCACACTTCGACATCCTTCCGAAGCAGGCGACGGGATTTTGATTCCGGCGACCGACAGCTTCTTACGGGCAACTCCCAATAAACCCTCAAAATAGCACCGACAGGCCACGATGTGACCGTCAGATGTAACAACTTTGGAGGTAGGTACAAGACCATTCCATGCACTTAGCACTGATGACACTATTTAGTCATTTTCATACAAAGTATCATCATTACGGGCTTGTAGTATCTAAGTCTTTTAAACTTCATCTTCATCTTCAGTCCTAACTGGTGAGCTCCACATAATTTGTTGTGTACCTCCTTGATGATACTTTACGCTACTGCTCTACTCAGACAACTCAGGCCCATCTGATTGAAGGATCTTTTGTAGAGGACATTGTCTATTAAGGCATATGACATAGCTTCTTTTATTACCTGATGTGTTAATGACTTTCATCTTGTAGCTTTCCTGTTTGTAAATATTCTATCAATGACTTGCACTAATTTTTGATATTGTCAGTTACAATAGCTACTATCTCTTCCTTTCCAAGCTTTTACAAACTATCGAGGGCAATCTTTAATTGAACTTAATGTCCCCATACCATAATATTAATGGAATTCTCTGATGGACATGTCAATTCTTTAGCAAGCTTGGCTAAAGAATTGACATCGACATTGCTCCCCTAAGGAATCCTATACAGTGTCACACTATGAATCTGCTCTAATAACTTCATCATGTTCTAGTGATATTCTGCTAGTATTAGCTTCAGAATCTTGTACTAACTGATAACTTACTGAATTAAGATTTGTGAGTCACCGTGGATGGCAATGTCTGTTATTTCCATTGATATTTCCAATTCTTGTTCGGTGATTAAAGCTTCATATTTTGCTTCATTGTTCATACACAGATCTGTCAGATGATAGGAGAATCTTAACATTGTCTGATCCAGTGTTATGAAAATTAGACCAATCTCTGCTTTGCTTCGTATAACTCTTTGTGACCCTTTGTCTTTTTTGGCTCACAAAGCTCCATCGAAGTACATTTCCCAGCATCAGACATGTGACAATTCACTTGTCATATCTGTTCATGTAGTAGTGGGTGTGATGCAAGGAAATCTACCAAAATCTGCCATTTGATAATACGAAAGGGCACGAAGGCTATATCAAATTACAATAAGAACATCGACCACCTATCCAAGCATCTGGAAAGTGTTGGTCGGGTCATCAAATATTGCAATGAATTAACTTTCAAAACAAGGGTGAAATTATGAGAAAACATGTAATTTCTAAGCTTCTGGATTGTAAAAATCAGAGCCAGACAATGCTTCTTAATAGGAAAATACTTTACCTCCATCGGTATAAGATGTAGACTCAAGTAGAGCATGTTTTCCTTGCCCTCGTCATTGACCTGAGCTAAGTGGGTTCCGAGAGAGTCCTCTAAGGCCATGGTAAAAGGTATCAAAGGTTTTTTTAGGATATGGGTTGCTAAAATAGGAGTTATCATTAATTATTTATTAATCTCCTTACAAGCCCGCTCACACAGCTCGCATTGAAAGATTGTGGCATTCTTTCAGAGTAAAGCTAAAAAGGCCTAACACCTTTCTAACAGATTAGATATAAAGAATCTTAAGTATCATAACTTACCTTGAAAGGATTGTAGTTTCTTTAAGGCAATGGGAGGTGGCATTTCTATGATATCTTTAATCATCTCCAAGTCGATCTTGATTCCTCAATGATGGACAACAAATCCTAGAAATTTCTTAGAGGTAACATTGAAGGAGGAATTTATGGAATTCAACTTAAGATTATATTGTTGTGATCGCTCGAAAACAATCCTTAAATCATACAGATGGTGTATTTGCTGATTGCTTTTGATGATTAAGTCATCCATATAACACTCCACCTGTTTGTTGATGAGACCATAAAAAATCTTTATCATAGCTCGCTGGTAAGTTGCTCCGACATTCTTTAACCCAAATGACATCAATGTTTATCAGAAGATTCCAATCAGAGTTTTGAAGGTTGTAAGCACTTCATTTTTTGGAGCCATCATAAATTGATTGTACTTTGACGATCCATCCATGAAAGAGAAAATCTTGCCTGCCGACACGATGTGCACCATTAACTTTGGTATCAATACTGGGAACTCATCCTTTGGAAAAGCTTTGTTTAAGTCCCTAACCATGTGGGGTATTTTTCTTCTCACATAGAGTTAGCTTGTATTAATTTTTTTACCTTGTCAATGACTTATTGCTCTATTTCGAGGGGCATTCTTCTGGGAACTTGTTTCAATGGGGTCATAGTCTTGTGCATTCCAATCATGTGAACTGCATATTCCAAAGATACTCCTAACATTTCATCGTAGCTCTAAGTGAAGCAAACCTTGAATTTTGATAGTAACTCAGTAAAATCCATAGACTTTTCCTTACTAAGCAGAGAACTTATGAAGGTAGGTCGGGGCTACTCCTCAGTCCTGACATTAACTTCTCTTAATTCATCAAGTGTTGACTTAATTTCCTCTTTGAAATCTGTTGAAGCATCATCTATTGGAGATTAATCAAAATCATCTTCCACCTCAAGGCAATCCTCTCCTAATCCACTATTAACAACCATCCAAAATTCCAAATCATCGACTAGTCCTATCATACTGAATTCGAGACCTTCTTTCGACATGTAAACCTATTGAACTAATTTTTGTACACACTAAGAAAAGTATCTAAGTGGCAATTCCATTAATTTATTAGCATCATATTCTAATAAGTTTACGTGAGTTTCCAAATTAGGAGAAGGAGAAGCATGGTAAAATTTGATTGGTTTCAAACCAACACCCCAGACTTCCTTGACCTCTAAATTCTCGACATTATGAGAGTGAATCAGAGTTAAGGTCGTAGCTTGCACGTAGTGGTTGATCTGATCATACATCAACTCCTATTCACTATTTTTTGTATCCTCCAAGGAGGTCTTGATTAGCGGCTTCTTTTAGTTTATCGTCATTATTTCTTCATTGGACTTATCTTTTCTAGAGCTCCCTTCCAATTTGATGTAGAAGATTGGTTTTGTCTGTTCAACAATCATGTTTGTTCTTCCTCGCCCGAGTCCGCTACTTTGATCTGAATGTGTGGGCGAAAAAAACCCCCACCAACTCATTGCAAAGATCTAGTGGAAGATTGTTGAAGCAGATTTGAATGGTCTCGCTCTTATGATCCCTTTAAATATTCAATCATATTTGGCACAACTTCTCAAGAAAAGATAGTCCTCTTTGGAGGATCATAGTAGGCACCGTCTTCGTGGAAGCCTACTTCATGAATTGAGAGCGATTGTAAATCCCCCTGATACAATGTTCTTGTCCTTCTTTATGATACTTAATGCACTGGTGCAATGATGAAAAGACCAGATTATGCTCGTGAATCCATAATCGACCAAGAAAAGCATTAAATAATTTTTTTGTGTTGATGATATAAAATTTTATAGTTGTTACTAGCTCACTAACCTTCTTGAGTAGCATAATTAATTCAAGTACTCTTTCTCCTGTTTGGATGAATCCTCTTAACATCATCTTATCGGTGGTAAGCTCTTAAGTACCAATGTGTAAGTAAGCTAATGTCTGTAGACTCATTAATTTAATTGACACACCTAGATCTACCAATACACTAGAAAGTACAAATCTGTCAATGTTGACACAAATGTAGAGTGATCGATTATGGTCAATAGCACCAAGTAGCAAGCCTTCATCGGTGAAGGTTACCCCAAGCTATTCCTTTAACAAAAAAACTTCATTCGAGGATGTGTTGGCCAACCACGCAAAGCAAATTTTTGGATCATGTAAAGCCTTGATCAGAGAATCACTCATCTCCTTTGGCAGGATTAGAGCATCGTAGATGTTTAGTATTTTTTGTAACTTTCTAAAATGAGCTAGTACGTTATAATCCATGATATTTGAACCTCAAATTTCCACTTGAGCATGTATTTATCCCATTGGTGGAGGCGGCTACTCTTGAGTAACTACTTGTTTTCCTTTTTCCATTAAAGTCCTTATCGGGGGTAACACTTTCCCACTCCTCAAGTTCACTTCTATGACCTCCTCTTCTTTTGACATCATACCTGACTCTTTTAGTTCTAACCCTAAATTGAAATAGTCCAAGTTGATTGCAATCAGTGTTCCTTGGCATCGACGACTGGTTTCTTACAGCCAAAATTTTCATAATCGATGTTTTCGACATCTTCATTTTTGTTAGCATATTCTTCAGACCTAAGTATGATTTGAGGATCATTATGGGAATCAAAATATAGCTTAGATTGGTCGTAGTTTGTTATGTTGTCATCAGAGACAACCAAAATAGTAATTATTATATTCAAAAATCCCTTGAGGGGCGTATAGAAAATCATACACAATGAGCATTTCAAAGAATTTCTCCCCATCATGCTATTAGTCTTCATCTCGTACATGATCTTGTCCTTCTTTATCTCCAGTTTTGGTAGCCTCTCTGGAGTAATCTCCATCTTTGGCCTGGCGAGCTACAAAATCTGAGTTTTGGCTTTTACTTAAGTGACCTATATCTGATCCAGTATCTTCTTAGATGATTTGCTCCAAACTGTGCTCCATGCACTCTCTTCTGCTTATGGATCTATCAAAGTAATTGGCTTTGCCAAAATCATATTTACAGAACCTTTTTCAGTTTCTTTTAAATATTCTTTCAGAATTGTTATATTTCCCTCTTTGAGATTTTTCTCAAGCCAATCTTTAAAGCTAAAAAGCCCCCTATGGTGTGTCCAAGTATTCTATATGAAGGGCAATAGTTGAGATGATCCTTCTTGTCCTCCTCATCTGGCTTCCTTGGCTCTAGCAATCTGAACTCATGCTTCTTCATCAAATTTTTGAACATCTTTGCCATAAATTTTTCTTTTAACAAACACACTCTTTTAATTGACCTACATTCGACGGACCTTATCTGCCATCTGTCCTTTACAGTCTCCATTAAAATGATTGCTAGTCAGCCTGATTGTTCTGCTAATTATGTTGTTGCTGAGACCGACTGAGCTGTGTTGATTGTTAGGAATCTTGACGAGACTACTCAACCTGAATCCTAATCAGCTGCTTTCCCTTGTTGATTATTTCCACCGTCTCAGACTTCTTCTTAAATGCCTTACGTGATCTGAACTTCTTAACCTTTTCCAAGGATTCTACATGCTTAACTTCCTCCTGTAAGCTACTGTTCTTGCTGAGTAACTTCTCGAATGACTTAATTGTCAGCCCCTTCAGCATGAAAGCTACTGGACCAGGGATGCTCTTAAGTAGAATCTCTACCATGTGCTGCTCCTGTAGGTGAGGCTCACACTTCATGATTAAGTTACTCCATCTGAAAATATAGTCAACCAAGGTTTTGTTTGATTTCTGCCACTCCACTACGAGATCTCTTATGGTGACATGATGCTGCGCTGTAACAAATCTCTTCACAAATCAGTGTTCCAACTCAGTGAACGTCTTCAATGATCCATTAGGTAGCTTTGTGTACCAATCAAACGCAATCCCTAAAAAACTGCTGACAAATTGATGGAACAATAGTGCTTCGCTACTCCGAACTTCGTAACAACTCTATCAAAAATGTGATATATGCTGGCGAGGATTTCTTATTCCAACAAAAGTCTTGAAGTTTAGTGGCCCAAAGACCTTGGGGTACAATACACATCAAATTCCTTTGATTAAGGTATACACTTTAAAATTGATGCTCCTCTTTTAAGTTGGGTTAAGTCCTCCCTCACTTGTTGCTTGATCAATTGCTTGGTATCCCTTTATGGTATCAAACTATGAATAGAATCCTTCTCTTAAGGTTCATCCCTATTAGCGAAAGTGACCTCTTTCCATTCATCTGTAATATGTACAATCTCAGGCTGGCTGACCTTCGGAGACACCATCTGCTGTGACTATGACTGTCCATGCATCGTAGCCATGGTGGCAATGGTGATGGCTATCTCCTCCATCCTCAACTCCATCTGACTAATTTTCTCATCTCTTAGCTGAATGGCCCTTTGAAAGTCATCCGCAGCATTCTCCTAAACAAAAGGTGGAGCCTCGCACACAGATGCGACTGTCTTGGTTTTGATGACATTTGTCTCCATTAACTCCTCATCAATGTAATATGAGAAATCATAATCCTCACCATCCACATCCATCCCTTGCTACTTTGCCAACCCTGAAATCTCAGTTTTAAACTTCTTTACATTATCATCAATTACTTTCTCTTTAACTAATTTACGATCTATAATTTTTTCTTGAACATCATCCCGTTCTAAAACAAACTCTGAAGCATCTATGGTAATAACAGTTGGAACATTAGATTCATGATCAATTTCATGGAATTGCCCCATGGGCTTCTCTAAGTGTACTAGGTAAATAGAAAGTAATTGATTCAATTTGCAGAGAGCAAACTGAACCCAAAGAAAGGTTAAAGTTGAAAACCCACTTCAAGACCAAATTTATAATGCATTTCGCCCAGGTGAAACAAGTTTACCAACAAACCTTTTTGGGGTCCAACCCCACACAAAAAAAGCCCTATAGACCCGAAACTACGCTGTTTAAGGATGGTTAAATAGACGGTCCTGGAATAAAAAAGAGTTGACCGTACATATCTAGGGAAGAAATGGGCAAAGCATGTCAATAGAAAAAGAGTGATCTAGAACATGCTGGACATGTACACATTACCAAACTATAAAGACAAAACTTTCTACTCATAATGGGGAGAGAAACTAGTCCCTAGTGGAGTCACCAGAATTTGTCAGTCACCAATATGGGTAAAAAAAATTTAAATTTAATTTAATATTTGTATATAATTTTGAAAGATAATATTTTTAATTTTGAAAAAATATGAGACCAAACTGATTTCATACAAACAATAATTTAAATAAATGACAACAACACCATAAGTGACATTCCTATCCTGGAGAATAGACACATTATTTGATAGCGAGGCTTGATTCATTAAACTAAGGTATTTATGAAATTTATTTTAGTCTGTGAAACCCTTATATTGACTGATAAATTCCCCTATATAATATAAAAGAATATATAGAGTTTTTATTAAGTTAGGTTCCAAAGTTTCCTATAAGGGCAAACCCCTATAGTTAATCACATCTTAAATGACCAAATTCAATTTAGAAAATTCAGGATTTAGATGGGAAAGTATTGTTTTCAAGACTCTTAAATTTTAGTTTTCATGGTCAGACAAAAGAGTATCAAATGTTAATGATCAAACATGAACAACTATTTTCGGAAAACAAGATCCTGAGAAAAACCTCAGTGCCTTCCCAAGCTATCCTATAGTTTGGCTTCAATTTCAAGGAAGTATTATTGAATATATTTCATCCTTCAAATTATTATTATTTAGGGCCTACACTTGAATGAATCGATCATATAAATAGCCTGGAAGATAAAATAGTTTATGTCGTAATGAACAATGACCTTGGAGCTTAAAGCAAGTGATCTTTACTTTTATGATAGTACTACGAAGTATGTGTGGTTATATTCTCAATTCTATATACTTATATTTCTTCCTTTACAACAACGCCAAGAATCTGACTCTTAAGCAAATAAGAGTGCAACTATTATATTTAAATTTTGTTATACTAAACAAGTATACATATCATTATTAAATAAGATAAAACTTTTTGATTAAGCCCCGAATATCGAACCCATAGGGAATACTACAAATATTTAAGAAGAAATTAGATAACAAGCTCTACTTTGCAAAGTATTCTTACTCAATCTCTAGATGCTATAATAGGAATGAAAGTTTGATTCTTTTTGATAATTTTTATAATTGAAAATAAAGTAAACAACTAACTAAATTTAACTAGATTTTTGTAAGATGAAAGCAATATAAATTAAATATCTTTTTTTGTATCATGAATCAGCAACAAGTATAAGAATTCTATTGTGGTAGTAATCAAATTGTATTATGCCAAATAAGTTGTTCCAAATAAAAGCAATAATATTCCTTACCCTTACTAGAGATGCTATATAGAATATTGGCTAATTTATAGTTTGAATAGTCCAGAAGACGGGCTTAGGTAGGGAAGATACTAGCTCTCACTCTAGAGGTCTTTGTTCTCCCTCCACCTGGGGGCTAACATCTCATATCAAAACCTAAAATAATAAACTGAATTAGGGGCATTAGTCTGTAACTTTAAAGTCCTCTAACTCTACACCCTTCAAAGTTTATTTCCCTATTTATTTGTACTCAACCATATGAATTACATTTTCATTCTTACAATCTCATGTGATTCTTACCATTAGTTGACTAAGAAAATACCATCTTGGATCGTACATGTTTTGACAACAACTATTAACTTCTTAATTGTCCAAATCAAGAAGTAAATGAAGTACAAGGATAAAATCATCACAACTTATTCTGACATTAAAGATTAAGACTTCACACAACTTCCATCCAACACTTACTCACTTATCATTTTAAGGAAATAAATAAAAAAAACTACTCAAAATTCATGGATAAAACACAACAACACATAATTTTAAAAGTAGAATTGTATAAACACACAAGAAGTTTAAATTAAATCTAAATGTAGTCACAAAGATGAAAACTTATCTCAAATTCCTCTCCATCAAACTCCTGAAGTTCCTTTTAATCTCTTTTCCTCTATTTTATAATACTCTCTACTAACACACTACAACTCTCTCTAAAAGTATCCTAATAAATCTATGAGAGAGGGGCAACGACCGCTAATTGAGTCTCCCTTGATCATTAAATCCAACTCTTCTTTTATATTTTTTCAAAAGGAGCTTTGGTGTCACTTCAAAAATGTGTCCATATTGAATGAATCTTCCAAGAATTTCTGCCTTTGAATAGCCATTTGAATGTATTTTCACTCCCATTAATCATAAACCATGTTTTCAGCAAGAGTTGCTTTAAACACTTCAAAAATTTATCCAAATTCATTGAATTATCAAATAACTACCTCTGGCTCATAAGGACAAGGTATGTAGCGTTTAGGCGTGGCCTTCTGTATGTCCCTAGTGCCTAAGCACCAGTCCTAAGAACTTAGGCACCACAGTTCATTTGCACTCCTTCATTTTGCTCCAAATTTGAACCTTTTTCATTCTTTTCACCATTTTTCATCCATTGGACAGTACTTGAAAGAAAAACACACAAATACCTTCCATTAAAGCGTAATATCCTAAAAAATGGGTATAAGAATGTGTACATAAATGCTATATATTTTAGGTATATCAGTGAGTCGGGGCTTAAATTGCACAACATGACTGTGGAAAGGCCTAAAGATGAGTTGAGGGTTTATTTAGTACTAGAAGAACTACCTTGAATTCCTATGCCTTGTTATTTAATTTTAAGGAAAGTTTTCTTGTTGTTGATCTGTTTTCTCTCTGAAAGTTTTTCTTTTGTACATTCTTGTCATGATGCCCACAGAATTAGCACTAAGCTCCTCACTTTTACTATTATGGGTTCAACGTATAAGGTTTTACAGTTTAAGTGACAAGTTTTGTTGTTGTTGTTATTTTGTCTTGGTGGTGGTGTGAAAGCTGATTAGAGCAACATCGGTTAGGATCTCATGGTTTCCTCACTCTAGTACCACTATTTTCTTTTTAATTTACTTAGTCTAAAAGAGTTGTTAAGCTCATTTAAACTAGGAAGATCTTGTTAGCAACTATAGGTTACCTAATCCCGTAAATTCAAAAGAAATTATTATGTTGTTTGTTATTTTTGAGAAAGTAAATTTAACTTTGAAAATTTGTTTTTATGTTTTTTTTCTATTTTGGTTTAGTTTTACAAGTAAAATAAATTAATGCAGCTAAAAAATGTTTAAGATAAATAAGTAAAATTGCAATGCACAAAATGTAAATGCATACCTTAAACTCTGCTACTATTGCATGGTTAGTAACATAAAGCATAATATATTTGGATTAAATTTAATTAATATTCAGGAAAGTAAATAAAAGCAATCAGTACAAAAAAAGTCAAAAAATGAGTCATAAGAAAACATGAGCAAATAAAAGTAAAACCCGTAGTAACATATGGATGATCAGAACCAACAGTAAGACATTATTAAATGTTGGAGCTCAGAGCATGATTGTTTGCTTCCCATCCTTGAGTAAGAGCTATCCATTTGATAATCTATGAAGGGTAGTCCTAACCATGATCCAAGTAATGAACTGTGGATTGATCCTGATTTTTTATATGTAAGGATTTATGAAGTTGAAACCACTATACTGCCAAAAACTTGATCCTTATATGAAAAGTAAGTTGTGTAAAAAATATATATAATTATAGGTAATTAATAATGGGATTCTATACAAGTATATGTATCATTATCAAGTAATAACGAATTTTCTATTTAAGCCCCAAATATCAATCCCATAGGGAAGTTGTAAATTAGCAATGATAAATTTTACCAGGAAATTTACAGAAAATTAAACAAAATCACTGTCACTAATTTTAAATGTTGATATGTTAACCAAACTAAATTACTTAACTATTAGCAAAACTCAAATGCAAATATTTAATAATAACTACTAATCTCCTAATTATATTTGATTTCTTATGTGAAAAAGCATCCTTCCAACTACAATGAAATTCCGGTCAAATGAGATGAGATAAATGTTTATAATATGTATTATGTCAAATAGGAGCAATTTTAATTCTCTACCCTGATACAGTGCATAGAAAATTATTGGTTAATCTTAAGTTTAGTCCTTAAATCCATGGCTAGGCTAAGAGATGCCGGGTCCTACTCCAGAGCTCCCACTTCTCTTCACCTGAAGGCTAACTCTTGCTTTAATTTTTAAACACTAAGACCAAATTGTGGATTTTAGTCTATCACCCTAAATATTTTCCAATTCTACACCCAACAAAGAATATTTCCCTATTTATTTGCACTTAATTTCATGAATAAATTTCTCCTTCATGAAATCAAATGTGATCCTCACTCTGTTGTAGAACACATACTCAATTTCCCGGATCATATGTTTCACAAAATATTATAACAAATTAATTGGCCAGATTAAAAAGTAAATTAAGTTCGGAGTTGAAAAATCATCACAATTTATTCTATAATTTAATTATGGCAAATTAATATTATCTCTTCATTTTTCCAGATCTCAGAGTAGGGGGAAAGATAGAGGAAACTACTCAGACTTCATGAGAAAGATATGCAAAACATAAATTTCATATATAAAAGAAAGTTCATATAACACTAAATAAACAAACAAACTTATCTTAAACTATTTCTCAAAGCAAATCCTTTGTAGCCTTTCCTTAAAAATGCAGGAAGAAGAACTCTCTCACTTTTCTCCTTCTCCAACACACTTACAGAAAGTTTTACACTAAATCTCACCACAAATACTCTAAACTATGAAAGCAAAATTACTAATTGACTCCAATATGTGATGGAATGAAGATGAATTATTGAAATGTAGTGTGGTGGAATGTTGTAGACCGAAAAATGAACGTAGAAGAGCCCCTTTTCTGATGAAATTTGGCCCCAAATAAAGCCCAAGTTCAGTTCTCCAAGACGTGCCTCCAGAAACTCTTCAAAAATCGTCTATATATGTCGAACCTTCTAGAAACAGGGTCTAAACTGCCTTTGGCGCCGTCGAAGCTAAGTAAAAATCCTTCAGCTTTTGGTTGTTCTACGCCGTCGGCACTGACCTTGGTGCTGTCGGCGCTGAGTATTTCCTAAAAAATGTCATTTCGACTCCAAATTTCATCATTTTTGCTTCCTTTTTGCTTTAAGCCCTAAAAATCAACAACATGCAAGAAAACATCAAAATACCCTCCATTAAAGTGCAATATCCCAAAAAATAGGTATAAAATATGGGTCTAAAAATGCATATATTTTCAGTGTATCAAAATCCCCCAAACTTACATATTACTTGTCCTCAAGTAACTTCTCTACTATATAAATATATGACTTATGGTAAAGAATTTAACTTATAGACTTCCATATTTTAGTTCTCTAAATATAATAGTTTAACTTAAGAAAAATTCAAAACAACTCTAGTTAATACTAAAAATGTAAGGATATTCAATAATTAAGTTTAAGGTTTCTGATCCTCCATTCAAATCAAAAGCTTAGAAAAATGTGTCCAAGTCTTTTTCCTTAAGTTGATTCAAGTGAAGCCAATTTTTAATTAGGCATCTCCTCAAGCTTCTCCTCACATCTTTTCATTTTATTTTATTTTTCTTTTATTTTTATTTTCTTTTTATTTTCTTTTTTTTTCTTTTCTATATGTGAGGATTACTATATCTGGATAGTCTCTAATGATTTTGAACTTCACAATCATCTTCTTAAAGTTAAAAACTTTTTATATTTATTCACTTAACAAATTTATATTAACTTAAAGATTTTATGAAGTTTGATTATTTTCTTTTTACATGAATCTTTTAAGATTTTTAATACTTCAAAAATTCAAATTTCCTTACTTAAAATAGAAAAACATAGTCATATTCTATTTACGACATAAATATAGTTATCTTAAGTTAGCCCCTAATACCAAATGTCATGTTAAATTTAAAATTTTGAAAATATAGTTAAGTGAGAAAAAATAAAATTAAGTTCTTTCTCTTTTTCTAAAAATGATTTTTCTTCTCCCCCCCAAACTTAAATTTTTAAAAGATTTTTACATGAAGAACTTTAAAAATGAAGGGCGAAAGAAAGCATTAAATACATTAAAAAAAATCATACCAGAAAGAAAGCATTAAATATATAAAAAAAATCATACCTGTTAGAGATTCTGATTTTTTAACATAAAATTTAAAATACTGGAGGTGATAATATGAAAACTACAAGGCTAAAAACATTAAATTGCACATAATACGAATAAAATTTGCTGAGAAAAAGCTAATGACAATACATAATAAAGTGTTGAAAATAACAACAGAACTAAACTAAACTCTATAAATGAAAACAGTTTTCCACATTAAAGTTTCACATTACATAAGAAACAAAGTCTTCAACAACATCACAACAGAAACATTATAATCACATAGTACAAACACAAACAAACAAACAAAAAGATCACCAGTCATTATCTTCTTCATCATCGACATCTAACTTCTGTTGCTCATATGGAGTATAAGTAGGGTTAATAGGGAACTGAACTGTATGGTCACCCCTCATGTATCTTATGTTAGAATCAACATAAGCAACATCATACTAAAATTTATGACAAATCAGATAATCAATGTGAGCATTTCTGGCCTCCATATTTTGCATCCTATGATCTATCCTCAAAATATCTCCCTATTGACTCATCATCTGGTCGAACAACTCCCTGTTGCTGGGGTCACTTGAAGTAGGCTCACTAAAAGTAGGGATTCTAGAAGTAGAGGAAATATCCCTAGCTTGTCTTCTAGATCTCTAATCAACATGTGACTCATAAGTCTTAATGTTGGCAGGCCCAATCGGTCTCTAAGGCTCAATCCTCTCTTCATTAGGTCTGAAATCAACTCCTGCATGCTTACAAAGTGTATAAATGAGAGCAGGGTGCGACAATCATCAGTGAACTCTCCCAGAGCAATAGATTGAATGTACATATAAGTGATAGAGCCTGCATATATATCCATCACTTGTTGAATACAATAATTAAAGATGGCTCTATCCTTGGTTACTTCACTATGATGGTTCATTGGAATCATCCTTCTAGAAATAAAATAATGCCAAGCCTTAGACACAATGTTTAACATAGAAAAGTGAAAGTTAACCTTAACTCCATTTTTTATTTTCTAGGACCCTTTCTTACTAGTTAGAAAAGAATTAACTTTTACTAAGGCTTGATCTATAGTAGAAAATGAATAGTACAATGATACTGGCATCTATAAACATCCTTTAACTAATAAAAGTCATTATTTTTTCTTGGAGTAACTCCACCCTTTTTCCATGAACAAAAACAAAATCATCAGAAGCCTCTGGAAGGTTGGCATAAAATTCCATCACAATTGCAACTATCACATCGGTAGTAAAATAGCAGAAGTTTTCTCACCATTGAGTGATAATCAATCGCTCAACTTCTCCTCCCAGATTTTTAAAACCTCGGTCCTAAATCACTTTTTTATTTTCTTGAAGACTATGAAATCGAGCACTGGCTCTAAAGCCAATAAAAGTTTGCTCATTCTTGACCTCATATTTGGTTGAGGTTTAGTTTTTTTCTTTTTAGTAGCCTAAGGTCTAGCCATAGGACTTCCTGTTGTCTATTTCTAGAGAATTATAAAAGGAACCCTCACCATTGAAAATTCTAAACTTTTATTTACTCAACTTGAAGTTCTACTTATTGGTCCTAACCTCTAACATTTAACAAGTGGGGTCACTATGGGGGAGCTCAAGAAGAGTTCCTATAAAACTGTTGGACCTTAGGGTTGGCCCTAGGTGTTGGTTTAGAGCTAAGACACTCACCAACAATCACCTCACTAACAACCACTCACAAGCACAAACAAAAATTTCTTGACTCTGATCCCTTAGTCTTTTGGGATGCCATGTAGATGGTGCCCTATACCCACTGTCCCTAGGCTAGAGTTTAGCCAGGACCAGTACATAGAGAACCCAAAATGAGGTTTCCATTGGTCCATGACTTATTTATGGTGGTTGGCACCCCAACTCTACCAAAATGCCCAACTTAGCATTTTGCCCCTAAACTCCCCAAAATTACCTAGATAACCTTGGGACCCTAAATTTGGCCAAAATTCCCAAATTTACCCAAAATATCCAAATTTATTCAAAAATTATTTCAAACCTTTTGAAAACACCCAAATTACCCAAAATCATCGAAAATTGCCAAATTACCAAAATACCCCTCCTTGGCCCAAAATTCCAAAAATTCCAAAAAAATCTCAAAAATTCCCAATTTCACTTTTCTTACCAGTGTGGCCTGTTTAACCATTTTGACCAAAACCCTAAAATTGCCTTTAAAGGCCCAATCCCCCCATATCCACTTCAAATGTCCATCAAATTGGTCTCCATTTCCCCCAATTTCAATACTAAACTATCATATAACCAATCTAAACCAAATCCATGCTCAATTGGCCCATTTTTTGAGCCCAATTTTGATCCAAATCAAAAGCCCCAATTTTGGCCACATGACATAATCTCACCCAATTAAACTCATAGCCAACTCAATTTGCCATAATTTATGTTAAAAAATCTTCATAGCATTACTACACATTAAATTGGACCTTAAATTGGCCTTGGTGAAGCCTCAAATTTATTTAATTTCAACCCAAATTCAAAAATCCCCAAATTTGCCACAAATTGGCTATGCCTCAAAATTTCACAAAATTGTTTGCCTTAACCCAAAAATTGGCACCCAATTTATGTTGCAAACTCTTTATAATGTTTCTATTGAGAATTTTTAGGTTAAGCCTAGCCAAATCTAGCCCCAAGTCTATCCCAACATGCCCAAAATGACCAAATCTCCAAAATCCTTGAAATTGACCCTCTAAACTCAAAATCACTTCAAACCTTCACCAAAAATGTTCTTTACAATCATCAACAACAAATTCACCATTCAATTGGGCTTGAAATCATGGCTATCTTAACCCAAACTCAACCCTTGAGCATGTGATCTTAAATGGACCCATGAGAAAATTTGATCAAATTAAACTCAACATGATCAAATTAACTCCACCACAGCCAATCCTAAGACACCTAGGATTGAGCCAAGACCACCTAACCAAAGCTAAATGAGCTATGGACCAAGGGTCCCCCAAATTATGGGATTTATTTCCTTAATTTGCCAACCCAAAGATATCCTTGCCAAAGCCTCCCACCAATTTAAGTTAATTGCTTTGACAGATTCCCCTGAGGTTTCTTAACTTTTAGCCACCTCCCCCTGCCATGGCTAGCCGGCCTAGTTGCCGGAGAAGCCAAAACTAAGGGGCACCCCTTCTTAAAGTTCACCCAATTTAAACCTAGAGGCCAGCTTACCCAATTTCTATTTTAGAGCCCTTCTGCCCTCCACCTAAGAATCATATTGAACCAAACATTGGCCCTGACAGCCAGCGTAAACTAATTTATATAAAAGCTCCCCTCCACGACCATGGAGGTGTGCTAAAAAATTTCTCAGAGAGACCCCTCCAAAATTTTTCAGAGAGCCTCTTCTCCTCCAAGAGACTCTTTGAGAACTCGTCAGCTTAAGCTAACCACTTTCCCCCACTGATTCCCACTGTGGAAGCTCAATTTTCAGCTCAAACTTCTGCCAAAAATTAGGAAAGAGCTCAATACACCTCCACAGTCCACCAAACTCAAATTAAACTTATCCACACCTTCAAAACAGTGAAAAAAGGAGAAGCCCCATCAAATCCCCCTTCCACAGAAACCCTAGCATAGCTCTAGACCAACACCTGAAATCGAGCTTGGTAGAACTCATACATAGACCTTTCACCACTGCAAGAAGCTTAATCCCTAGCCTCTGTGGACCTCCATGAATGTGCTGAGCACCTCTGATTGAAGCTTCCCTTCTCAGAGCAAATTATTGAACTCCCTCTCTTCCCGAGCCTATTTTGATTCTCCATTTGATTAGGCTCTATTTAATGGCATTATAACCATATAGATATGTTCCTATAGTCTATACAAGCATTTTAAAAAATATTTCATTCAATTTGGTTGAGAAATGAGGGAGATACCAAGCCTTGAAGATGGACGGTCTTCGGGCTAGGCCATTACAGACGATGACGGAGAGCCGTCTGATCTTGCTTTATCTCATCAATGAATGAGACCAAACTGGAAAACGCTTCCTTACCCAAACCCCGGGCCTAGTCATCGCTGAGGTGGATGGAAGTGTCCAATTGGAGTGCGTCGCGTGGAGTTTTGGAGTTGCCTAAGATGAGGGGGCGCCGCGCATTTAAATAGATAAATAAGGAATTAAATAAAAAAGAAAATATCCCTAAACTTTGAAAATTCATATCTTGTTGTATAAAAATCACAAAAATAAAAAAAAAATACTCTCTTGCTCAGTGAACAGAGGAGAAAAATGTGGAAATAATTTGAAGTCCATTTGATGTGTATTTCACTTTTAATAAATCAATTAGGGTTATGAGTCTTTTAACTCTCCTTGCATGTAGGCATTTCACCATGGCTTACAATTTTGACATTTTGTAGCCTCTGATAATGGAAACATTCACTGATTTTTCCGAAGTTAGGGGAGACCTCTAGACAGAGATCCATATTTATCAAGCTTATGTTTATTATTTACATTAATTAATCATAATAATTAGCATGTTGCTTAGAAAAATCCAAGAAAATTTTGGTAGGTCTACTACGACTAGAGAACTATTTGAAAAATCTTTCATGAGCCAAGTCATTCAAAATGCAACTAATCTTCACAAACCCTAAAACATAAATATAATTAATTTTGGAAAATACAAACATTAAACTGACTTCATTTTTTATCTCCACTATTGTTTTAAACTCAGATAACTCCTCTATCAGCGCTATTTCGGGGGTTTGTGGGGGGTTGCCCGTAAGAAGCTGCCGATTGCCGGAATTAAAATCATGTCGCTCGATTTGGAAGGACGTTGAAGTGTGAAATCAAACTGACCCCATATTTTTCATAGTTTAAAATCAAAGAGCATTGTACCTCAAATCCTGTATCTATCCCAAAGGATAAACACAAGACTTGAGGGTGAAGCTCGATCAAATAAACTAAGAAAAGTATGATGTCCGTTTGGTCTGTGAAACCTTTGTATTTGCCGATAAGTTCCCCTATTTAATATAAAAGATTAAATAGAGTTTATTTTAAGCTGGGTTCGGACATGCTTCCTATAATGATAAGCCCCTATAGTTAATTACATCTTAAATGACCAAAGTCACTTAAGAAGACTCGATAAAAATCAGGATATATTATCTGTAAGGAATTTCAAAGGGTAGGACTTTTCAATGAAATCAGACGTAGAGGTGTGAAAGGGGATTGGTTCAAATTTGGAACATTTTGTTGTAGAATTCAAAGGAGGAAGAACTAGGGGATGTCATGGATCCAGAGGCGAACCTCGGTGACTTCCTAAGCTATCCTAATGTTTGGTTAGAATTTAGAGGAGAAAAATTTAAGTATTTCATCCTGCCAATTTTATTAGTTAGCGCTTACATTCATGTGAAACTATCGCACAAATAGCCTGAAAGTTGTGAGGGTTTGGTTGAGACAGAAGACAACCTCAGAATCCTAAGATGAGTTAGGGCTTATATTGTATAACAGGGTTATACAAAAGCCTAAAGTTGATGTAAGGATTTATGTTGCATAAGCAAGCAACCTCAAAGTCCTATGGCTTTGTTGTTTAAGTCTAAGGAAGGAAGATTGGTTTAGCCGAGGAAGATAGGTTTTGCTGTTGAAGATGGTCGTGCTTCCCACCATGCTAGCTCCAAGTCCGTCACCACAAAAAGTTTGAGTTTTCTAGTGTGTCAAGTTAGAATGTCAAATCAGGTGGCCTTATGGTTGAATTTCTTTTAATTTTATGGGGGCATATTAAAGTTGATTAAAGTGACACCGGTTAGGATCTTACATTAGAGCGACACCGGTTAGGATCCTACGGTTCCCTCGTTCCGACACCACTATTTTCTATTGGATTCACTTATTCAAAATGAACTTACTAAACCCAACTTAATGAGTTCCATAATTTCATTTAGACCGTGGGAAACCTCGTTAGCAATCGTAGGTTACCTCCTTCGAGGGATTCCCGATCATCCGATAGAGATGTCTTAATTCAGTTGAAGTTGTAGTTTTGTGTGATGTTTGTGATTAAATTTTGAGTTGTTTTATATTTTGAATGTTGTGGCGGTGGATTTTATCTTGGGTAATTTTAGTTTTGGTTTTGGGTTTTATTTTTGGTTAACATGCAAGTTTATGTTGCCGATCTTCATACATGTAGGTAAATGTAAGTATAAAAAAGAAACAACATAAGCATAAAGAGAAGCGTGTAAAGAAAAGGC
Source organism: Phalaenopsis equestris (assembly GCF_001263595.1). NCBI lineage: Eukaryota > Viridiplantae > Streptophyta > Magnoliopsida > Asparagales > Orchidaceae > Phalaenopsis > Phalaenopsis equestris. The sequence continues at coordinate 122,241 of NW_018219387.1, read as the reverse complement.
ACAGGAAAGATGGTACTATAATCTGTACAAGCGTACTTTGAGAG
>NW_018219387.1:117393-122143 GCF_001263595.1 Phalaenopsis equestris | reverse complement strand
AAAGTAAAGCTCTGGTGGTTTTCCTAACTCTATGTTGTATTTTGGTGAGTCTTTAAAAGTTTAATTAAGGATAATTTCATTGAGCAAAGTATATTAAGTTTAATAGACCTCTGAGGTATCCAACAAGTTAAGAGGAGGAAGCAGGTCGATGCCTCCCTCTCACCAATTAGTGAAAAGACTTGAGTCCATTTAAACATATTATATTGCTTAATGTTTCATCTTGTGAATACTTCTGATGCTCAGTGAACATTGATGTCTTAATTATCCCTAAGAAAGGGGTAATTATCATTTATCATTTAATTTGAAAATTATGTGAGTGAATTTCTATAAAGGGCAAGTTGGTGCAACCTGAACACTTGGACAATTTTTTTATTAGGATTAGTGGTGTTTCAAGGATGTTTGATTATGTGATGTTTATTTCTCTAATCCTCATTTAGTTAATTTTTTATTTAGCCTAAGTCACCGCTAAGCCCCTTAAGGCCTAAGTGAGTGTCTTAATTAGTTTTGAAAAGGGTTAAGCTTTAAGTGGTCATGATTCATGATTTAAATTTTATGAAAATCAAATAGGAGTATTAAATTGATTAATTATTGACTTCAAAAGTCATACCTCTAAGTCCAAGATCATTTAATTTTAATAAACTTCCAAATTTTGATAATTTAGAAATTTATTAACTTAATTAAGAAAGTGGGATTGGCTTCTACCAAATAACTTCATATGTTCCAAACATCAAATAAATTGATTAAGATCATAGGTTGCCCATTTCCCTCCTTGACTTAAGCCTAAATGTTAATTAAGGCTAAATTTTAAAAATTACACATTTGCCTCTAAGGCTCTAACACTTCATAATTTGTCAAATTTAATTCAAATGACTTTGAAATTTTTATCCTACCTCATTCATTGGTCAATTAAGACATTAGAGGAAAAAAAGGTGATTTTTAATAATTTAATATAATTTATATAATTATTTTCATGTAAAAATAGGATTTTTCAAAGAAAATTTGTAACTTGACCAAGGTAAATCCTAGCCCTTTGTAATTTTTATTAGAGGTATACCTAGAACATATAAGTCTTTGAACAAAATTTCATGATTTTTTTAATTTAATTTGAATTTTAAAAATTATTATAATTTCTATGTTATTTAACAAATATAAAATATTTTAAATGGAGAAAATTAAGTTTTGTATTTTTGTAATGTCTCCCTAAGGTCAGAAAGCTCATAGGAGAAGATTTCATATTTTTTTTGAACTTCATTTGATTTATTGAACTTATTTCAATGAAAACTCATTTTTTAGCCTTTAAAAATCATTTTTAAGCTTTAAAATTCAATATCTTTATTCAAAAAATCAGGAAAAATATTCTAATTGTTCCTAAGTGCTTATGAAGCAATTTCTAACATTTCCATGAATTTAATTATTTTTTCTTATTTTTAGGGATTTTTAATTATTTGAACATTTAAAATAGGTTAAAAATTAATTTTTTATCCTAAATATTATTTTATTTTTATAAAATATTTTTGATTATTGTCAAAAGTGGTATTTATCTTTAAAAATCAACTTAAGTTATCAAATGAACTCAAAATATTTTGAAATTTTTATAGTGAGTTCTCTGGATCATAAACCGCGGTGGAGATAAAAAATCAAGTCCCTTAAATATTTATATTTTCCAAAATTAATTATTTTTAGTGATTTAGTGTTTGTAAAATTTAAGTGCATTTTAAATGACTTGACCCATGGAATTATTTCCAAAAGCTTCTCTGGTCATGGTGGACCTTCCAAAATTTTCTTAGAATCTTTTAATCAATATGCTAATTTCCATGAGTATTTTAAGGAAACAATGTGCAAGAACTTGAAAAATATGGATCCCTGTATAGGAACCTCTTCTGACTTTAGAGAAATCAGAGGATGTTTCCCCTGACAGAGGCTACAACAAGCCAAAAGTTCAAGCCAAGGTGATGTATCAATACACATGAAGAATCAAATGATCCAAAACAGTGTTTAATTGATTAAAAATACTTTATGCATCAAATGGACTTGAAATTTATTTCACATTATTTTCCTCTGTTCACTACGCAAGAGGGTATTTTTATTTTATTTTTGTGATTTTTCTACATAAAGTTATAGATTTTTTAAGTTTAGGGACTTTAAATAAATAGAAAAAAGCCCTATTTTTCTATTTAAACTGCGCGTACTGACTAGATCCTGGGCAGCTCCATAGGAATGAGTGGCGCGCTCTGGTTGGAGACCGCCGTCCACGTAGCTGCTGACTCGGCCTGCGATTTATGTTCTGAAGCGCTGTCCGACTCGATTTCCTCCGTCCATTTGATACACACTCGATGAAATGGCTCCCCGTCATCATCCCCGATAGAGTGATCATGTGACCATCCACACTAAAACCCTACGTTCTCAGCATAGACTCAACCAAATCACCTCGAGTTTGGTACTATGAACTCATCTAAGTGAGACAAACACATCCATATGATAATCATGCAATTAAATTAAGTCTAATTAAATGGAGAATAAGTATAGGCTTGAGATGAGCTGAGGTTTTGAGAATTGAAATAGGCTCGGGAGGGAGAGAAGTTTTATACCTTTGCTCTGAGAAGTGAAGCTTCAATCAGAGGGTCTTGACACATTCGTTAGGGTCCAAGGAGGCTAGGGATTAAGCCTCTTGCTGTGGTGCAAGGCCTAGGTATGAATTCGATCACGGCTGTTGGTCTAGAGATATGGTAGAGGCTCTGTGGAAGGGGGATTTTATGGAGCTTTGGCTTCTTTCACTATTTTGAAGGTGTGGGTAGAGTTAATTTGAGTTTGGGTGGACTGTGGAGGTGAATTGGGTTCGGTCCTGGTTTCCGACAAGGTTCGAAGATCAAAATTGAACTCCGGCAATCAGAATTGGTGGGGGAAAATGGTTGGAATGCACTGAGGGGATCTTAGGGAAGCTCTGTGTGAAGTTTGGAAAGGCCTCACTAAGGAAATTTCAGCACACCTCCCAAGGTCATGGAGGTGAGTTTTTATAAAAATGGCCATGGGGTGGCTCTTAGGGCACAAGGTTGGGTGCATTGTGGTGCTTAGGTGGACGGCAGAGGAGCTCCATCAATTGGTTTGGCTGAGCTGGCCTCTAGGTTTGATTTTAGGTGAGGTGCTATAAGGGTGGATCTCAATTTTGAGCTTTTTTGGCCACTAGGCTAGCCGGTCAGCCAGAGGGGGAGGTGGCTAGGAGCTCAGGGAACCTAGAGGAATCCATCACAATAATTTAATGCAAATGTGCTTTGATTTGGCAAAGATATCTTAAGCATGTGCATTTTTGGAAATAAGATCCCTTAATTTGGGGGACCTTTGGTCCGTGGCTTGATTTATGTGGTTTCATGTTGTTTGAACTGGTCATTAAGTCCAACTAATGGCTGTGATGGAGTTAAATTGGTGACATTAGGGTGGTTAGGTCACATTTAGTGCATGGGTCCAAGTGGGTGCAAATGACCAAAACTTGGGTTTGGGCTAGGTTAACCATGTTAATTGGCCCAAAAAAATGTTGCATTTAATGTAGATGATCATAGGGAACAACTTTGGGGAAGAATGGAAGTGGTTTCGAGCTCAATTGAAGGGTCAATTTGAGGGCATTTTGATTTTAGTCAATTTGCTTATGTTGGGCTAGGTTTGGGTCTAGCTTGATTTAGCCTCAGACTATATCCAAATTTATTGTTGTAAATGGTCCATGGGGACCTCATGAAGAGTTTTCAACATGAATTGGATGCCAATTTGGAGGTTAAGGATACCAATTGGGTGAAATTTGGGGACTGAGCCAATTTGGGGCTAAAATTGAGAATTTTGGATTTAGGCCAAAATCAAATGAATTTGAGGCTTCACCAAGGCCAATTGATGGTTGATTTTGATGTGTAGGAATGTCATGAAGATTTTTCAACATTAATTGGGGCCAATTGACTAAGCTATGGGTTCAATTTGGTGAGATTAGGACATATGGTCAAAATTGGGGTTTTGATCTAAATCAAAATTAGGCTCAAATCATGGGCTAGCTAAGCTTGGAATTGGTCTATATTGGTCATATAATAAGTTAATTTAAGTTTAGGATTAAAATTGGGGCCAATTGAGATCAAATTGATGGACATTTGTGTTGAATTTGTGGAAATTTGGGTCTTTAAAGGCAAATATTCGGATTTTTATTAAGGATGGTAAAATTGTTCAAATTGGGTCATGTGCTAGTTGAGAGAAATGAAATTGGAAATATTTGGGATTTATTGAGATTTTATGATATTATTTAAATTTTTTGGGATTTTGGGCCCAAGAGGGGTATTTTGGTATTTTGGGGGTGTTTAAGGGCACAAAGCCAAGATGGGTACTTTGGTATAGTTGAGATACCAACCATCACCAAAAAGCCATGGACCAATGGAAACCCCATTTTGGGTCGTCTACAAAGTGGTCTTAGCCAAACCATAACCCTAGGGCTGGTAGGTTTAGGGGACCATCTACATGAGCATCCCAAAAAGGTCAAGGGACATAAGCTAGAAATTTGAGTTTAGGGTTGTGAGTGAATGTGGGTGCAGATAGGTGTGGTGAGTGCCTTAGCTCCAGACCAACGCCTAGGGTCAACCCTAATGCCTAGCAGTCCTAAGGGTGGCTCATCTTGAGTTTCCCCCATAGTGACCCCACCTACTAAGTATTTGGAGGTTGAGACCAACATGTGAAACTTCAAGTTGAGTAGAGAAGAGTTTGGAATTTCTAGTGCTGAGGGGGA
>NW_018219387.1:71728-117339 GCF_001263595.1 Phalaenopsis equestris | reverse complement strand
AAAGAAAAAACTAAATCTCAACCAAAAGTGAGGTCAACATCCTTTAAAGTTCAGAGGACTCCCCATAAAAAAAATTTCAAAATCTTTGGAGTTCATTTGACAACATAATCTGATTTCTAAATTAAATGACATTTTTTGACACTAAAATAATTTTTAATAACAAAAATATAACTAAAAAAATTATGAAAATGAGTTTTTGGAGTTCTCTGTGGTCAGAGGGATTTTCTAAAAATAAAATGGTGATTTAAATAAAAACCTCATTTATGGCCTATTTTTAAATACTAAAACAATTAAAAAATGATAAAAATTACAAAAATAACAAAATTCATAGAAATATTCTAAAATATTTTCTAAGCACTTCGGCACAATTGGAATATTTTCCCTAATTTTCTAAATGAAGATATTGAATTTTGAAGCTTAAAATAATTTTTAAAGGCTAAAAATGGATTTTCACTAAAATAATTCCAATAATTAAAAAAAAAATCATAAAAATATGAAATTTATTTCTCTAAGTTCCTTGACATCAAAGAGATTTAATAAAAATATAAAATTTGATTTTTCACATTCAAAATATTTATTTCAACATTTAAAATAATTTATAATTAATAAATATTTTAGAATTTAAAATAATTCTTAAAATTCAAATATAACTCAATAAATCATGAAATTTGTTCCAAATTATTTTCTTGTCTAAGTCTATTTCCAGTAAAAATTTGAAGGGATTATGCTTTTTCTTGGTCAAGTTATAAAATTTTCATTGAAAAATTCAATTTTTGCATAAAAATAAATATGTAAATTAAATTAAATTTTGAAAAATCACAAGTTTCCCTCATATGTCTTAATTGATCCATGGGTGAGGTGGGATAATAATTCTAAAGTCATTTGGATTGAATTTGACAAATTATGAAGTAATAGAGCATTAGGGGCAAAAGTGTAATTTTTGAATTTTAGCCTTAATTAACATTTAGGCTTAAATAAGGAGGGAAAATGGTAACCTCAGATTTTAGCTAATTTATTTGGGTAATTTAAACACGAGGAGATTAATTGGTAGAAACCAACCTCACTTTTTCATAATTAAGGGATAAATTTGTAATTCCTTAAATTATGAAAATTTAGATGTTTATTAAATTAAATGATCTTAGACTTAGGGGTATGACTTTGAAAGTTGATAACTCACTAATCTAATACCCCTATTTGATGTTCAAATGAATTTCAAAAATGAATCATCATAATTTAAAATTCAATTACTTCCAAAATATTTGACTAAGATATCCACCAAAACCTTAAGGGCTTAGTAGTGACCTATGCTAAATCAAATATGATTAAACGAGGATTAGAAAAGTGAGCATAATTAAAATTGAACATCTTTAAAACACTACAAGCCCAAATCAAAAGTTGGCCGAGTGCATTGATAACATTAACTTGCCCCTTTTAAGGGTCTTCACTTACAAAGTTCTTAAATTAATTTGTAAGTGATAATTACCCTACACTTAGGGATAATTGAAACATCAATGTTCACTGAGCATTAAAGGTATTTAAAGAATGAGTTATTAAGCAACATAATAAGTTTAAATAAGCTTGAGACTTTTCATCAGGCGGTGAGAGGGAAGCATGGACCTGCTTCTTCTTATAGACCTGTTGGATACCTCAGAGGTCTACTAAACATAATATGTTTTGATTAACAAAAGTCATCCTTAATCAAACTAATAGACCCACCAAGATATGACCTAGGGTTAAGTAGGTCGCCAAAACTTTACTTTCCTGCTTCATATAAAATGCCCTCACATGCATTTTTGAGTTTCGGATAGTGGAACGAGAAGAATTGCCGGCTACACTTTTACAGTTTACAACACTGTCTTTCTTATACTTTCATACTGTACTTTTGATGTTAACACAAACTTGCATGTTAAACAATGATGTAACCCTGCATGAAAACTAAAACTCTCCGGATAGTCACAAAACCAAAACCAAAACTAAAACTAAAATCAACAAAGATAAAATTCACCCTACAACATTCATAATATAAAACAACTCAAAATCTAATCACAAATATCACACAAAACCACAATTGCAACTAAATTAAGACGTCTCTATCGGATGATCAGGAATCCCTCAAAGGAGGTAACCTACGGTTGCTAACGAAGCTTCCCACGGTCTAAATGAAATTATGGAGCTCATTAAGTTGAGTTTAGTAAATTCATTTGGACTAAGTGAACCCAATAGAAAATAGTGGTGCCAGAGTGAGGGAACTGTAGGATCCTAATCTGTGTCACTATAATCAACATTAACATCCCCCATAACCTTTAAAGAACTACAACCATAAGGCCACCTGATTTGACATCGTAAATTGACACCTTAGAAAACTCAAACCCATCACGATAAGGAGCTTGGTGTTAGCATATTAGGAACCATGACTATCTTCAACAACAAAACCTGTCTTCATCAACTAAACCATTCCTTCCTTAGAATTAAACAACCAAGCCCTAGGACTTCGAGGTAGTCTGCTTATGCAATACAAATCCTCACCCTATCTTTAGGCCTTTGTTCAACCATATTGTACAATATAAGCCCTAACTCGTCTTAAGATTCCGAGGTTGCGTTAGTCTTGACCTAAATCCTCACATCTTCTAGGCCATTTGTGTGATTGTTTCACATAAATTTAAGTCGTAAATTAATAAAATTGGCAAGATGAAACACCTAAATATTTCTCCTCAAAACTGAAGCCAAACAATACGGTAGACCGGGAAGTCACTGAGGTTCTCCTCCGGATCGATGACATCCCCTAGTTCTTCCTCCTTTGGATTCCAAAACAAAATGCTCCAAACTTGAGCCAATTCCATTTCACACCTCTCTATGCAATCTCTTGAACAGTCCTATCCTTTTGAAATCCTTAAAGATAACATTTCCTGATTTTTTTAGTCATTTAAGATGTAATAAACTATAGGGGCATACCCTTATAGGAAGCTTTCTTGAACCCAATTTAATATAAACCATGTTTAATTCTTCATATTAAATAGGGGAAATTGTCAAAAAATAAAATGATTTTGAAGACCAAACGGACGTCATATATTTCTTAGTTTATTTGTTCGAGTCTCATCCTCAAGCCTTATGTATATCCTTTCGAATAGATATAGGGTTTGAGGTATAATGCTCTTTCATTTGAACTATGAAAAATATAGGGTCAGTTTGATTTCACATTTTTCTAAATATTAAAATGTCCTTCCTAAGAGGGAGACGAGATTTTGATTCTGGTGACCGACAACTTCAACTCCCAAACCAAAATAGTGACAACAACTTTTGGCGACTCCGCTGGGAAATAGTTTCTATTTCCATTTCAATCAGGAAAGTACTATCTTCATAGATCGGTAATGCGTCCATGTCCCTCTTGGACAAAATTGCCCTTTTTCCGTTGACATACTTTACCCATTTTTGTCTTCGGAAAGTACGGCCGACTCTTTGGACTTTAGGATTATCTGTTCAATCATATTTGAATAGAGGGGTTTAGGACGCCATTAAGGGCTCTTTAAATCTTCATGTGGAGTCGGACCCCAATAGGGGTGTTGGTAGACTAGTTCCACCTGAGCATTGTATGCTAAATGAGTCCCGCACTAGTTCATAAACACTTCATATCTTCCTTCCAAATCTGATTTGCTATTTTGCAAATTAAATTAAATTATGTTGTGTTGCACGCATTTTAAAATTTTCTTATATTAATTAAAATTTTCTACTTTCAAATTACCATTTTCCTAAAAATTTTAAAAAATCCCCACAAAGTAAAATTTACCAGGACTATAAACCAACCTCTATAAATTTTCAGTGCTTGCACTAAAGATTACAAGGTTTTGGCCATATAGCTAACCCCAGAACTTTCTGTTTTAAAGTTATTGCAATGGCCTACCCAACGCTGACTTTTTCCTGCAACTTGCCATAAAGCCATGAAGCATGCAACGTTGCTCCCACCATTAAAGTGGATTCGAAGAACTTTAGGTTATGCTCGAGAAGGCTCTGTTCGTCGTGATGAAAGTCACCATTCCAGAAGTTTAGGAGCCGTCTGTTGAGTTCAACCTGAACTGTCTTCAAGACTTACCTTCCTACAAGAAAGCCAAGACTACTGCCACCGTAGCACCTACCAAGCCTACTATCCTTGCTACTGCTAAGGGGAAAAAAGTAATGATCATTGAGGATCCAACTGAGAAATTAGCTATCTCGCCATCAGTATTCGAAATCAGAACGAGCTCAAAAACTACACCACTTACCTGAACTCGAAGGAGAAACCATAGCAGAAGAGTTTGGAGGGTCACTAAAGCTCAGGCTCCTAAGGAAGTACCTACTGATGAAGAGCCTCACCAAGACCAGTTAGAATTACCAGAAGTATATCCACTTCTGAAAGGAAGTAGATTCCATCCTTTGAGGGACATTAACGGGAACAAAAGTATCCAGAACATTGCTGCTACATTACCATCACTTCATGGATAGGTGTGGAGAGAAAGAAGTCTACTCCTACCACCTGAGTCAGTTCAGTTTTTCAGAGGCTAGCCGCCAAAGAAGGTTGTTCTGTCAGTGAACTACTTAAACGAGTGGGACATGCAATATCTCCTCGCATGAAGAAAGAATTTTTAAAGGATGTCAGATCCGCCAAACAATCTCAGATGTTAACTGAGGCTTTGCCTACTCGTATTCCTGTCTGGATTTTCTTGGGGAGCAGAGTTGATACCACCACAGTTACCACCGAGTCTGCCATCGCCAGGACCACAGGTCGTCGACCGATTAAGTCAAGACCGAGTCAAAGAATTTTACTAAGTACATACCATGAAGACATCCCAAAAATTATAAAGGAAAATACAAAAAGATTACCTGATACTGTAGTTGGTCTGCACCATTCGAAGCATACTTTTCATCCACATACAGATGTTTCTACTAGGACACTCCGTCCTGAGACATCATCGTCAAAGAAAAAGGTATGGATACCAAAGGTCGTTGTACCAATACAGTCCAGTAAGCCCGTAAGGCAAGATCATGGAATGAAGTCAGTGTCCGAAGTATCTGACATCATCGCAGTGATTATCAGTGAAATGAAAGAACAAGGGGAGGAGGTCCAGCAAGGTCCTCCAAGTCTTAGAACAATCAAAGAATCAATGATCGAAGAAAAAGTTGAAAAGCTCAGGGCCTAGATTTTCGAGTTGGCTCGGGAACACGGAGTTTCCATTGACAACAATGATGAAGATTTTGACTATAATGATTACTTCAAAGAGGACTTCATGGATATCCATGTCATTGAAACCGAAGCTGCTACATCTGCGAGAAAGGTTCAACCTCTCATTGAAGAGAACGCCGTGTATGAGCTGTGTAGGGCTACTCTCCCAAGGGATGAACAAGTCAGTCAACTGGAGAAAGGATAAAAGAGATGGTCGCAGCCATGACCGCCATGGACACCATTCAAGAGTAATCACAAGCACCACAACTAGCATCTCCAGATATCAACAACCAGATATAATACACATTACAGACGAAAGAAGAGAAGTTGTCTCACCAAACAGAGATGAGCAACAAAAGAAGGATTCTCCATCAAGCACCATATTAGAGAAAGAATTTAAGCAAATGGTCGAGCAAATTCAGGAAGCCTTAACCCAATTTAAGGGTGGTGCATTGATTCCAAAGTGTAGAACCTATCCGGAAGAATTTGATGTCGTACCCTTCCCCAAGGGTTTCATGACCCCAAACTTTAAGATATTTGACGGGACAGGAAATCCCAGACAACACATAACATACTTCCAAGCCAGTTGTGGCAACACAAAGAATAGAAAAGCTTTACTTTTCCAACAGTTAGTCAGCAGCCTGTCAGGGATCGCCTTTGATTGGTATGCTAATTTGCCCAATGAATCAGTAAAGACATTTGCTGAGCTGGACAATTCTTTGTGAAAAGATTTGCAGAAGCGCAACACCATGTCACTATAGGAGAGCTCTTGATGTAAAAGAAAAGCCCAATGAGACTTTGGTGGACTATATTTTGAGGTGGAGAAACCTTAGCATGAAATGTTAACCTCAGCTACAGGAACATTATGCGATTAAGATCTTACTCAAAAGCATTCATGGGCTAGTAGTTTTTATTCTCAAGGGACTCACCATCAAATCCTTTGAGAAGCTACTCAGTAAAACCAGCAGTCTTCAAGAAGAAATCAAACATATGTTTTCATACGAGAAGTCCAAGGCAACCAGAGTGTTTGAAAAGAAATCAGGAACAATAGGGACTGTCGATAAGGGAAAACAACCAATGAAGATATATGCAGAAAATACTTGTCAGTCTTCATCACAATAGGCTCAGAAACAGAATAGCCAGTCCAGCTGGCGACCACCTCAAGAAGGATCACCTCAAACAGGGAATAAGAGAATATCTCTAGCAGAATGACAGAAAATGGTGTATTCTTTCAAAGATAAAGCCGCGTCTAAAATGTTCAGAAGTCTAATAAAAAAGCGTGAGTTCAGGCTACCAGAGCCAAGGAAACCAGAAGAGGTCGATAAAAAGGGTGAACAAAATTGTTTCCCATTTCACCGATTGCTGGGACATACTATAGAAGAATGATTCATCCTTAAAGATTGGCTCGAGTAAAATCTCAAAGAAGGAAATATGACAATTTTGAAAGAATATTTAAAAGAACCTAAAAAAGGTTCCATAAATATGATTACGGCCGAGCCGATTTCTCCGATTGATCCATATATCAGAGAAGAGGGATGGAGTACGACTTGGGACAAACTCAAGAAGGTCTTAAACCAAATTCAGAATTCATCAAGACAATCTTTTACATACATTGGAAAAGATGAATGAAATGAAATTTGGAGCAAATCATCTAAGAAAATATTGAATCAAATCCAGAATGCATCAAAATAAGCCTCCACTCAGAATCTTCAGCCTGTCAAGCCTGAGATGAAGATTCCGCAACAAGAGCTATCATCGTTGAAAACAAAGAAAAATAAGAACACTACCGCTACAAAGATTGATAGCATGGAGGGTAGGATAGGGGCTGCCCCTGCTAGATTGGTTTTCTAGGATTTGGGGAAAAAAATCCTTGAACCCCAAACTTTTTTTTATTATCTTTTTACCCCTTTGAGGTCATATGAATATAATAATCATGATTTTGGCTACGTTTTAACTATTTCTAGTGATGATGTAATCGATTATGACCAATCTAACTTTGATCTTGATTTTCGAAATGATCCTCAAATCATACTAGTCTGACAAACTTGTTAATAATATAGAAGAAGACATCAACGATACCAACTACGATAGCACCAGAAGTGAGGAGCTAATCCTTGAGCACCACGGTACACCACTTACCAACAACCTAGATCTTTTCGAAAAAGAAGAAACACTGAAAAGTTCAACAAAGGTACCTTAAGAAGAAGAAATTACAGAAATAAACTTAAGGAACGGGAAAGTGTTACCTCCGAGAATAGCTCTAGTGGATAAAGGAAAACAAATAGTAACTCGAGAAGAACTACCTCCACCTCTACCAATGGAAGATACACATAGCCAAGAGAAAATCGGAGGACCATACAAAGTGGATTACAATGTGCTAGCTCATCTTAAGAATTTGTCAGCTCGATTAAGCATCTATGATGCTATAATCTTATTAAAGGAGATGAGAGAGTCTCTAGTTATAGTGTTGCTCGACCTAGAAATTTGCTTAGCCCAGTTGGCCAGCACATCCTCAGATGAAGTTTGCTCATTGAAAGAACAGCCTGGGGTGACCTTCACAGATGAAGATTTGTTGCTCATTCTTGTCGACCATAACCGACCACTGTATGTCTCCGTTAACATCGGGAGATTTGTGTTGTCTAGAGTTTTTGTAGATCCTGGAGCATCACTCAACCTGTTGAGTCTACAAAAAATAACCTATTTGGATATCAAAGCTCAAGAGCTTACAACCGATAAAATGATGCTAAGAGGATTCAACCGAAATGGAGAAAGAGCCCTTGGATCGATTACATTATTTTTGAAGGTTGGAGATCTAGCAAAAATCGCCAAGGTTCATATCATCGCGCCGAGACCTCTTTCAATGCTCTACTTGGTGGATCGTGGATTCATGAACACAATATGGTTCCATGGTCTCTAAACAAATGCATCAAGTACTACAAATAAGGACAAGAACATTACATCAAAGGAGATCTACAATAGTTTTAAGTTCATGAAGTTGGCATTCATGAAGATGTTGCCTCCTACGCGCCTCCAAAGAAAATCATCTTCTCTTGCAAAATTGTAACAAACAAAAGTAAAGATCCAGAAGAAGTACAATGGTAGGGCAACTCAACTCCGCTTCAGCGATCTTCCACTGGTTGGCGGAGTTTCTTTTAGTTCGCGCACTCGAGGTCGGGGACGTGGAAAATCAAGAACCAACTTAATCATTGACCGGACTAGGCCAACCATCAACATAGATGATGAAGATAGTTCTAAAGAAGAAATAATGATGACAAAATAGAGGAAACCTCAGTATATGATATCCTTAGAAGATGAAGAGAAAAGAGAATATGAGATGATGTATGATTGGATAAACCACTATGTGAATACTGTGAATCTTGCTCCGATCCTCCTTCAAAAGGTCGAGAGTTTAGAGGTCAAGGATGTTTCTAGAGCTGGTTCAAAGCCGATCAAATTTGACCTTGCTTCTACCTCTACTAATCTTGAAAATTAGGTAAATTTTGATGATGATCCTAATGAATTAATGGAATTGCCTTTTGGTTACTTTTCACCTTATGTAGAAAAGTTAATTCAATAAGGAAATTTGGCAAAACAAATGCCAATAGATAAGTTACAACTTTTTGAAAAGTTATGGAGTGTTAAAAGTTGAACTCCCAACTCAAAAGAGGGTCTTGGATTTGGTACAGTCAGACAAGTCTATGATTCAGAATTTTGCATGGCTGTTGCTAGTGAATTAGGAGAGGATTGCCTCAATATAGAGGATGACTCTATTGATCAAATGATAGAAGTTGCTCCACAAGAATTTGACGAGGAAATTAAATAAATGGTTGATGAGTTGAAAGAAATCAACCTCGAGACTGAAGAGCAACCCCGACCTACATTTATAAGTTCTCTACCCAACGATGAAGAATCTCTATGGTTGAGCAAATTCTTAATACAATTTAAAAATTGCTTTGCATGGAGTTATGATGAAATGCCAGAACTGTCTGCAGAACTTGTAGTTCATAAACTTGGGGTAGATAAAAATATAACCTCAGTAAAACAAGCTTCAAGAAGAATGCACCTCAAAATAGAGCAACAACTCATTATCGAGGTGAAGAAATTAAAAGACGCTAACTTTGTAAAAGAAGAATAATACCCCAAATGGTTAGCCCTAGATGACTCTCTTGGAGCTCTCTTAGCCCAAGTCAATGATGAGGACAAAGAAAATGCACTCTTTACATGAGTTATCATCTAATACCGACAGAGGTAAGGTATCCGATTATCGAGAAGCATTGTCTAGCTTTGATTTTTGCAGCTCAAAAGCTTAGACGTTACATGTTTTCTTATAATATTACTCTAATCTCAAAAGTTAATCCATTGCAATATTTGGTGACTCGACCAACACTTTCCAGACATCAAGCAGGATGGTCAATGATCTTATTGCAATTTGATATAACTTTTATTCCCCTCAGTGCTATCAAGGGACAGATTCTAGCAGTATTTCTCGCTGCACACCCACTGCCAGCTAGGTCCCCTCTCGACGACAAACTACCAGATGTGCAGATACTACAAATGGAATTCTCTAGCACGCAATGCTGGGAAATGTACTTTGACGGTGCTTCATCAGTTCAGAAAGACAAAGGATCAGGCACAGTCATACCAGGCAAAGCATGGATTGCTTTGATCTTTATCACACCAGATAAGGGTATGTTGAGGTTCTCATACCACCTGACAGAGCCGTGCACCAACAACGAAGCAGAATATGAAGCCTTAATCACCAGGTTGGAGCTGACAATCTCAATAGATATAACAAATAATGCCATCTATAGAGACTCTCAGGTCATCATCCAACAAATCGTCATACAATACAAAATTCTGAAACCAAGACTAGTAGAATATCACCGTTACACGATGAAGCTACAGAAGCAAATACCCTACATGACTTTCTACCAAATTCCTAAGGGAGATAATGTCCATGTCGATGCTCTAAAAAAACTTGATAAAGAACTGGCGTGTCCCTTGGAGGATTCCATTGAAATCTCAGTACAAGGAAGATAATTTTTGTCTCAAATTAACCTCGAAACAAGATTAGAAAAGAAGAAACAAGGATTGTAGTTAAGGATATCAACAAAGATTGGCGCAATCCATTAATAGAATATTTGCATACTAGAAAGCTGTTAGAAGACAAGTCTCAGGCACATCATATTACCAAAAAGGCTATGTCAAACGCCTTGCTTGGTGATGTCCTCTACAGAAGATCGCTCGACCAGATGTGGCTACGATGCTTAAGCAAAGTTGAAGCCTGAAATATTGTCAAAAAAGTACTTGCCAGATTGTGTGGCACTCACCAGTTAGGACTAAAAATGAAAATGAAGATCAAGAGACTTGGATATTATTGGCCAGCAATGAAGTCCGACTGCATGGATGCAGGCAGAAAATGTCACTAATGTCAAGTGCGTGGGGTGGTTTTGTACCAACCTCCAAATGTTCTACACCCAACCATTGCTTCGTGGCCATTTGAGTTCGATGTCACTAATGTCAAGCAAAAAAATCAACAATTTTGTCAAAAGACTCGAGATAGATTGGAGATACTCTACAATTTACTATTCTAGAGCAAACAGATTGCCTGAAGCCTTCAATAACATGCTGATAAAGATTTTAAAGGAAACACTGAATGAAAACAAAAGAGATTAGCACAGTAAATTGCTAGAAGCTTTGTGGGCTTACTGAACGACGTTCATGACTCCCACTTAGTGTACACCCTACATGCTCATGTATGAGTTTGAGGCTGTGCTACAGTTAGAAATTTAGACGCCGCAACTCTTAGGGTTGCTGTCGCCAACCAACTCACAATAGAAGAAAGTGCAAAGCTCAGGTTCGAGGAACTAGAGAGACTGGAAGGAAAATGACTTGAACCACAACAACATGTGGAATGTTACCAGGCAAAGATGGTACAAGCTCATGACAAATTGGTCCGCCCAAGCACATTTAAAGCTGGTGACCTTGTCCTTGTGCTCAAAATGCCTATTCTTACACTCTGCAATATGGGTGGAAAAATCGAGAAAACTTGGGAGAGACCATTTATCATTGAAAAGGTCTATGTAAGAGTAGCCTATCAGTTAGTCGGCCTTCGGGGTGAAAGACCCATGCTATCAATCAACGGACGATACCTGAAGTCATGCTACGCAGCTTGATACTACTTGCCTTTGCCTTGTTTGAAATTTTAAAATTTTAATTGTTTTGAGGTTATCTATGTGGCCAAATGTCTATGACTAGGTCCAAAATTTTTGTAAAAAAATTAACCTCAACATAACAAAAAAAAGATTTTTTTTTTGAAAATTACACACTTCAATTCTCTCTTTTCAAACTTAATATGCTATTAATTTAAACAAAATTCACACATAAATAAACTATCTCTTCATCAAAATAAACAAAAATTTCTTTTAATAAATACTTTATTTTGTTCTTGTTCATGCTAAGTTTCAGCCCACTGACATCTTTACTGTTGTCTAAAGAGAAATGTCAGGCCAGAGGCTCATCTTCGCCTTTAAAGATGGTTGGAATCTTGCACTAAATGAAGAAATGGTGTCGCAGGGTGGCACTATAGATTTCCACATGGAATTTAACCAAGTCAACATGGATTACGAGGGGCATTTAATGAATTTCTTCAGTTGATGAGAAAAGGAAGGGCTAGCCTGACTACTGAGGGTGTCGACTAAAGACAGTGCATCACTGAAAGGAAAAAATGTGATGGTATAATAGGACTCAATGTAGGGGCCAAGCCGTTTACCATCCATGATAATTACGCCGACTGGGGGCCTAGTTGCTGCTGATAATGAAAGGATATCGTTTGCTCCACTATGAAGAACATAGTGAGGAAATGCCAGCCAACGAAGACAGAGAGCTTTCTTTTGAGAAGAGAAGATACACCAGAAAGTGGCAGATTTGCTCACTCCTATTCCTGAGGGACACATTTATGATTCGGGCATGAAAGAGACCTCCTCCAGCCAGCCCGCTATGGATGAGGAGTCTGAGTTTGTTATGAAGCCAAAGATACTACCAGCTTTAGATTTTTTAGGTACAGGTTGCCCTACCTGCAATGCCGAGATACCTTCATGAGTGTCAGCTACAGGGGCACTCATGGAGTACCTGAACTGCAATGTCCTACATCTACAACACTACAACACATTAGAGGAATATGGATCTACCAATGATGGATCTCAGAGTACTAATTACCTGATAAAGGCATAGCCATATGTCCTAATGAATGTAGAGCCATACTTTCCGAGGGGTACAGAGCCAAACGTCCAGTCAAATGCAGAATCATACATTTCGTTAGAGCCAAAGACAGCACCAGCTTGGGTTTCTGCTGATATTCAAATGAGGGAATACCCACAACAACTGCCGACTCCTAGTACGGTGGAATATTATAAAATGAGCAAAGTAAATAATAGAGAATTCAAATTATATGAAGAAGTACAGGGAATATTCATCAACATAATTGAGAGATTAGAACTGTAAACCAGAGTCTTCTCAGAGACTGATGAACAGAGTATTCTTAACTGCATTTTTGACCTAAGGCACAGAGGTTGAGCAGGTTTACTTATGGAAAGGACCTATTCTGAGCCGATGAAATGGATGCAAAGAAAAGGGAGGATTACTATCAGTGTGGCTGCTGCTACAACTTCTCAAATGACAGAGAGGGGAATCCTCCTGGGATACTCTCCCCCCCCCCCGCCGATGATAAAGTGGATGATCAAAAGAATGGTCAGATGGAGTATTCTGTCTGCCACCTACATTACAAATAATTGTATTATGAACATCTATGACGAGGCCAATTACATACCTCCACACGTTGATCATCATGACTTCATAAGGCCTTTTTGTTTGGTCTTATTCATCAACAAAAGTAATGTCTTATTTGGGAAAGAAATGACATCGTTGGCCCTGGTGAGTTAAGACGCTCTATGGAGATTCCCTTACAGTTTGGCTCGGTGCTTATTTTTTAAAGGCAACAGTGTAGACGTTGCCAAGCATTACATTCCAGGAGTGCGACACCTCAGGGTGTCCGTAACCTTCCGACAGATGGAAGACAGCAAAATGCCACACGGATTTCAGCCAGATCCAGAACTGGAGGAACAACTACCTTACGAGTTGTGAGAGGCTTGACATCTAAGCATATGTGAAGGGAATTATTGTCATGAAGCATGACTTAGAAGGTCAGCTCAATTAGAAGCTTGTCACACCATGAACAGACAGTCAGGGGATTCCTTTCTGCTTTAGTACATTACATCAATGTGATATGTACCAGAGATGCTCAGCCCATAATGTGTACTTGGCATGAGATATTTTGGATGTACTTTGATGCATTTCACATATTATACTTTTTGAGGAGTTGAACTGCACTTGATCTGTAATATTTTGTTAGAATAGATTAATGAAGTTTTGTTCAAAAATGTGTCTTTTTATTTTGTACGATGGATGGAAGCCAAGAACCACACAATGGTTCAAAATTATGATGAACAAAGAACAAAATGACAAACAAAAAAATTTAAGGATAATAAAGTTTAAACAAAAATAACCAACAAACAAACTACAAAAAACTCTCTTTTGAAAAAAATTCAACCAATTAAAATCAAATTTTGAAAACATATGTTCAAAAATTAAACATGATAAAAACAACAAGAAAAGAAAATAAATTTGTTGAGTTGAATCTCTTGATTTTGAGGTCTCTTACTCTTTGCTCGCGCAACACAACTATCTTTGTCTGCACTAATTTTATTAACATCCTCGCAGAATTTCACATTTTGCGCAAAAACTCACCAATTTTCACAAATCCTCTTCAACAATGTCAACCTTTACATACGACACATGTCTTTGAATTAAACACTACAAACTCTATGTAATTCTCATTTTTGTATCAGTCCTTAAATTCTGATTCACTACTTTTGAGGTCGGTCTCTACCTTCCGACACTCTCTTTTGAGATTGATCCCAACCTTTGTCAGGCCTTAATTTCTAATCACTCCTTTTAAGGTCGGTCCTTACCTTTTGAGGCTCTCTTTTGAGATTGATCTCTACCTTTCAATCCTAATTTTCGAATCAGTCTCTAATTTTTGATTCACCCTTTTGAGGTTGTTCCTTACATTCTGACACTCTCTTTTGAGATCGATCCCTACCTCTCAATTCTCATTTTTGAATCAGTCCCTACTTTTGATTCCGACTCTCTTATAGCCCTCTTAGCCCAAGTCTATAACAAGGGTAAGGAAAACACACTCTACTACTTGAGTCATCGTCTAATGCCAACGGAAGTAAGCTATCCACATATTAAGAAGCACTGTCTGGCGTTAATTTTTGCCACCCAAAAACTTAAACATTACATTTTCTCTCATAAGATTATCCTAATCTCGAAAGTTAACCCATTGCAATATTTGATGACCCGACCAACACTCTTCGGACATCTAACAAGATGGTCGATGATCTTATTGCAATTTGATACAACTTTTGTTCCCCTCAGTGCTATCAAGGGACAGATTCTAGCAGTATTTCTCGCTGCACACCCACTGCCAGCTAGGTCCCCTCTCGACGACAAACTACCAGATGTGCAGATACTACAAATGGAATTCTCTAGCACGCAATGCTGGGAAATGTACTTTGACGGTGCTTCATCAGTTCAGAAAGACAAAGGATCAGGCACAGTCATACCAGGCAAAGCATGGATTGCTTTGATCTTTATCACACCAGATAAGGGTATGTTGAGGTTCTCATACCACCTGACAGAGCCGTGCACCAACAACGAAGCAGAATATGAAGCCTTAATCACCAGGTTGGAGCTGACAATCTCAATAGATATAACAAATAATGCCATCTATAGAGACTCTCAGGTCATCATCCAACAAATCGTCAAATAATACAAAATTCTGAAACCAAGACTAGTAGAATATCACCGTTACACGATGAAGCTACAGAAGCAAATACCCTACATGACTTTCTACCAAATTCCTAAGGGAGATAATGTCCATGTCGATGCTCTAAAAAAACTTGATAAAGAACTGGCGTGTCCCTTGGAGGATTCCATTGAAATCTCAGTACAAGGAAGATAATTTTTGTCTCAAATTAACCTCGAAACAAGATTAGAAAAGAAGAAACAAGGATTGTAGTTAAGGATATCAACAAAGATTGGCGCAATCCATTAATAGAATATTTGCATACTAGAAAGCTGTTAGAAGACAAGTCTCAGGCACATCATATTACCAAAAAGGCTATGTCAAACGCCTTGCTTGGTGATGTCCTCTACAGAAGATCGCTCGACCAGATGTGGCTACGATGCTTAAGCAAAGTTGAAGCCTGAAATATTGTCAAAAAAGTACTTGCCAGATTGTGTGGCACTCACCAGTTAGGACTAAAAATGAAAATGAAGATCAAGAGACTTGGATATTATTGGCCAGCAATGAAGTCCGACTGCATGGATGCAGGCAGAAAATGTCACTAATGTCAAGTGCGTGGGGTGGTTTTGTACCAACCTCCAAATGTTCTACACCCAACCATTGCTTCGTGGCCATTTGAGTTCGATGTCACTAATGTCAAGCAAAAAAATCAACAATTTTGTCAAAAGACTCGAGATAGATTGGAGATACTCTACAATTTACTATTCTAGAGCAAACAGATTGCCTGAAGCCTTCAATAACATGCTGATAAAGATTTTAAAGGAAACACTGAATGAAAACAAAAGAGATTAGCACAGTAAATTGCTAGAAGCTTTGTGGGCTTACTGAACGACGTTCATGACTCCCACTTAGTGTACACCCTACATGCTCATGTATGAGTTTGAGGCTGTGCTACAGTTAGAAATTTAGACGCCGTCTCTCAGAGTCGTTGTCGCCAACCAACTCACAATAGAAGAAAGTGCAAAGCTCAGGTTCGAGGAACTAGAGAGACTGGAAGGAAAATGACTTGAACCACAACAACATGTGGAATGTTACCAGGCAAAGATGGTACAAGCTCATGACAAATTGGTCCGCCCAAGCACATTTAAAGCTGGTGACCTTGTCCTTGTGCTCAAAATGCCTATTCTTACACTCTGCAATATGGGTGGAAAAATCGAGAAAACTTGGGAGAGACCATTTATCATTGAAAAGGTCTATGTAAGAGTAGCCTATCAGTTAGTCGGCCTTCGGGGTGAAAGACCCATGCTATCAATCAACGGACGATACCTGAAGTCATGCTACGCAGCTTGATACTACTTGCCTTTGCCTTGTTTGAAATTTTAAAATTTTAATTGTTTTGAGGTTATCTATGTGGCCAAATGTCTATGACTAGGTCCAAAATTTTTGTAAAAAAATTAACCTCAACATAACAAAAAAAAGATTTTTTTTTTGAAAATTACACACTTCAATTCTCTCTTTTCAAACTTAATATGCTATTAATTTAAACAAAATTCACACATAAATAAACTATCTCTTCATCAAAATAAACAAAAATTTCTTTTAATAAATACTTTATTTTGTTCTTGTTCATGCTAAGTTTCAGCCCACTGACATCTTTACTGTTGTCTAAAGAGAAATGTCAGGCCAGAGGCTCATCTTCGCCTTTAAAGATGGTTGGAATCTTGCACTAAATGAAGAAATGGTGTCGCAGGGTGGCACTATAGATTTCCACATGGAATTTAACCAAGTCAACATGGATTACGAGGGGCATTTAATGAATTTCTTCAGTTGATGAGAAAAGGAAGGGCTAGCCTGACTACTGAGGGTGTCGACTAAAGACAGTGCATCACTGAAAGGAAAAAATGTGATGGTATAATAGGACTCAATGTAGGGGCCAAGCCGTTTACCATCCATGATAATTACGCCGACTGGGGGCCTAGTTGCTGCTGATAATGAAAGGATATCGTTTGCTCCACTATGAAGAACATAGTGAGGAAATGCCAGCCAACGAAGACAGAGAGCTTTCTTTTGAGAAGAGAAGATACACCAGAAAGTGGCAGATTTGCTCACTCCTATTCCTGAGGGACACATTTATGATTCGGGCATGAAAGAGACCTCCTCCAGCCAGCCCGCTATGGATGAGGAGTCTGAGTTTGTTATGAAGCCAAAGATACTACCAGCTTTAGATTTTTTAGGTACAGGTTGCCCTACCTGCAATGCCGAGATACCTTCATGAGTGTCAGCTACAGGGGCACTCATGGAGTACCTGAACTGCAATGTCCTACATCTACAACACTACAACACATTAGAGGAATATGGATCTACCAATGATGGATCTCAGAGTACTAATTACCTGATAAAGGCATAGCCATATGTCCTAATGAATGTAGAGCCATACTTTCCGAGGGGTACAGAGCCAAACGTCCAGTCAAATGCAGAATCATACATTTCGTTAGAGCCAAAGACAGCACCAGCTTGGGTTTCTGCTGATATTCAAATGAGGGAATACCCACAACAACTGCCGACTCCTAGTACGGTGGAATATTATAAAATGAGCAAAGTAAATAATAGAGAATTCAAATTATATGAAGAAGTACAGGGAATATTCATCAACATAATTGAGAGATTAGAACTGTAAACCAGAGTCTTCTCAGAGACTGATGAACAGAGTATTCTTAACTGCATTTTTGACCTAAGGCACAGAGGTTGAGCAGGTTTACTTATGGAAAGGACCTATTCTGAGCCGATGAAATGGATGCAAAGAAAAGGGAGGATTACTATCAGTGTGGCTGCTGCTACAACTTCACAAATGATAGACAAGAGAATCCTCCTGCGATGCTCAGACACGATCAAGTAGATCCTCTACCGCCGATGATAAAGTGGATGATCAAAAGAATGGTCAGATGGAGTATTCTGTCTGCCACCTACATTACAAATAATTGTATTATGAACATCTATGACGAGGCCAATTACATACCTCCACACGTTGATCATCATGACTTCATAAGGCCTTTTTGTTTGGTCTTATTCATCAACAAAAGTAATGTCTTATTTGGGAAAGAAATGACATCGTTGGCCCTGGTGAGTTAAGACGCTCTATGGAGATTCCCTTACAGTTTGGCTCGGTGCTTATTTTTTAAAGGCAACAGTGTAGACGTTGCCAAGCATTACATTCCAGGAGTGCGACACCTCAGGGTGTCCGTAACCTTCCGACAGATGGAAGACAGCAAAATGCCACACGGATTTCAGCCAGATCCAGAACTGGAGGAACAACTACCTTACGAGTTGTGAGAGGCTTGACATCTAAGCATATGTGAAGGGAATTATTGTCATGAAGCATGACTTAGAAGGTCAGCTCAATTAGAAGCTTGTCACACCATGAACAGACAGTCAGGGGATTCCTTTCTGCTTTAGTACATTACATCAATGTGATATGTACCAGAGATGCTCAGCCCATAATGTGTACTTGGCATGAGATATTTTGGATGTACTTTGATGCATTTCACATATTATACTTTTTGAGGAGTTGAACTGCACTTGATCTGTAATATTTTGTTAGAATAGATTAATGAAGTTTTGTTCAAAAATGTGTCTTTTTATTTTGTACGATGGATGGAAGCCAAGAACCACACAATGGTTCAAAATTATGATGAACAAAGAACAAAATGACAAACAAAAAAATTTAAGGATAATAAAGTTTAAACAAAAATAACCAACAAACAAACTACAAAAAACTCTCTTTTGAAAAAAATTCAACCAATTAAAATCAAATTTTGAAAACATATGTTCAAAAATTAAACATGATAAAAACAACAAGAAAAGAAAATAAATTTGTTGAGTTGAATCTCTTGATTTTGAGGTCTCTTACTCTTTGCTCGCGCAACACAACTATCTTTGTCTGCACTAATTTTATTAACATCCTCGCAGAATTTCACATTTTGCGCAAAAACTCACCAATTTTCACAAATCCTCTTCAACAATGTCAACCTTTACATACGACACATGTCTTTGAATTAAACACTACAAACTCTATGTAATTCTCATTTTTGTATCAGTCCTTAAATTCTGATTCACTACTTTTGAGGTCGGTCTCTACCTTCCGACACTCTCTTTTGAGATTGATCCCAACCTTTCAATTTTCATTTTCGAACCAGTCCTTAATTTCTAATCACTCCTTTTAAGGTCGGTCCTTACCTTTTGAGGCTCTCTTTTGAGATTGATCTCTACCTTTCAATCCTAATTTTCGAATCAGTCTCTAATTTTTGATTCACCCTTTTGAGGTTGTTCCTTACATTCTGACACTCTCTTTTGAGATCGATCCCTACCTCTCAATATCAGTCTCTAATTTCTGATTCACTCCTTTTGAGGTCGGTCCATACCTTCCGACGCTCTCCTTTGAGATTGATCCTTACCTTTCAATTCTCATTTTAGAATCTGTCCTTAATTTCTGATTCACCCTTTTGAGTTCGGTCCTTACCTTCCAACGCTCTCTTTTGAGATTGATCTCTACCTTTCAATTCTCATTTCTGAATCAGTCCCTAGTTTCCGATTCACCCTTTTGAGGTTAGTCCTTACCTTCCAACGCCACCCTTTGAATTTGATCACTACCTTTCAACTCTCATTTATTAATCAGTCCCTATTTTCAGATTCACCATTTTGAGGACGGTCCATACTTTCTGATGCTCTCTTTTGATATTGATCACTACCTTTCAATTCTCATTTTTGAATCAATCCCTAATTTCTGATTCACCCTTTTGAGGTCGGTCCTTACCTTCCGACACTCTTTTTTGAGATTGATCCTTACCTTTCAATTCTCATCTTAGAGTTAGACCCTAATTTCTGATTCACCCTTTTGAGGTCGGTCGTTACCTTTCGACACTCACGTTTGAGATTGATCACTACCTTTAAATTCTCATTTTTAAATCAATCCCTAATTTTTTATTCATTATTCACTACTTTTGATGTCGGTCCTTACTTTCCGATGCTCTTTTTTTGAGATTGATCCCTAACTTTTAATTCTCATTTTTGAATGAGTCCCTATTTTCTGATTCACTACTTTTAAGGTTGGTCCTTAACCTTCGACTTTCTTTTGAGATTGATCCTTACCTTTCAATTCTCATCTTAGAGTTAGACCCTAATTTCTGATTCACCCTTTTGAGGTCGGTCGTTACCTTTCGACACTCACGTTTGAGATTGATCACTACCTTTAAATTCTCATTTTTAAATCAATCCCTAATTTTTTATTCACTTTTTGAGGTTGGTCCTTACCTTCCGACACTCTCTTTTGAGATTGATCCCTAACTTTTAATTCTCATTTTTGAATGAGTCCCTATTTTTTGATTCACTACTTTCGAGGTCGGTCCTTACCTTCCGACACTTTATTTTGTGATTGATCACTACCTTTCAATTCTCATTTTTGAATCAGTCCCATATCTCTGGTTCACCTTTTTGAGGTCGGTCCTTACATTTTGATGCTCTCTTTTGAGATTGATCACTACATTTCAATTCTCATTTTTGAATCAATCCCTAATTTATGATTCACCTTTTTGAGGTCAGTCCCTACCTTCCGACGCACTCTCTTCTGATTGATCCTTAACTATCAATCCTTATCCTGGGATCAGTCCTTAACTTATGATTCCTCTCTTTTCATGATCGGTCCTTAGCTTTTGACCCTCTTCTAAAACTAATACCTGAACTTACGCACTGATTCCCATCTTGTATAAATTCCTGAAATTTTGATAACTGAAAATCCACTCTCCAATCCCAGCGAGAGTCCCTACTTCTTGATTTTGATCAAATATTCACCTGTTATATTCCCCAGCAAAAGCAAATAACACACACAATCTCACATCTCGTCTATGTCTCTTGACTTAGGAGTTTGTATCTGTTTTATTGATCTCGTCGGTCAACTCCAATACGCGTGGTGTGCTTGTCCAACACACCACATATTGGGGGTCCATTTGTTGATCTCTTTTTTGGTTGAGGTCTAGTTTTCCTTCTTAGTAGCCTAAGATCTAGCCATAGGACAAGCTGTTAACCATTCCTAGAAAATTAGAAAAGGAACCCTCACCATTAGAAATTCTAAACTCCTCTTTACTCACAACTTGAAGTCCTTTGAAGTCCTACATATTGGTCATAACCTCTAACATTTAGTAGGTGGGGTCACTATGGGGGAGCTCAAGGAGAATTCTTATAGGACTGTTGGACCTTAGGGTTGACCCTGTGTGTATGTTTAGAGCTAAGGCACTGTCCAACAATCACCTCACTCACAACCACTCACAAGCACAAACGAAAATTTCTTGACTTTGATCTCTTAATATTTTGGGATACTCATGTAGATGGTCCCCATAAACCCACTGGACCTTTGAGATATGGTTTTGTGAAGAATTGATTTTGCTTTTTATGGTTTTAAATGTCAATAATTTATGATGATTTGAACTCTAATCTTCATTTACTTTTCAATCTGGCCAATTGAACTGTTAAAACATGTTTAGAAACATATATTCTGAAAAGGGCTATGATTTCTACAATATGGGGAGAATCACATTTGATTTCATGGGAGATTATGTCATCTATGGAATTGAGTGAAAATAAATAGAGAAATATACTTTTTTGGATGCAGTATTAGAGATTTTAAGGTGACACTTTAAAATCCCAAATTTGGTCCAGTTGATTAGAAACTAATGTGAGATTTTTAGCCCTAAGAGGAGGAAGTAGTGGGAGCTTTAGATCGGGAATTGGTATCCTCTCAGCCTAACCACAATATTAGGGACAAAACACCAGATTAGTCAACATTCTTTATAGCACTGGGAAGAGGGTAAAGAATTTGATTGCTCCTATTCGACACAAAACAATTTTTATATATATTTTCAAATGATTTTAATTTCTACAAATTCATATAGTCAATGTAAAGGGGAAAGATGCCTTCTTGAATTTGAATCTTCCGTCAATAAAAACTTTATTTAGTTTTCATAATTTTACTTTTGAAAGTTTAGTTTTTTGTTAGTTAAATCTGTCTTTCAACTACATTTTATATAGCTTTCACTTTAGTAGTTAATCTTCAAACAACACATTTTACTTTTATTTTTGTATTTTTAAATTATAAATAAATTTTAAGAATTTACTTATAGGTTTTTCCAACTTCCCCGTGGGATCATTATCTACGACTCCGTTAGAGCCCTTTCTTACTTAAGCAATACATATAGCTGCATTGGTTTTAAATGGGATTTGGTATTTTTAAAAGAGTTTTAAAAATAAACTATTTTCATAAAAGGTATTTTTGTTGGGATTATATTACATTTTTATTATTATACTGTTGTGTGTATTTTGTAATATTGAAAAATATTTGCAAAATTTATGCATTAAATCTACCCACATCATAGGGCATTTCTATTTATTTATGAGAATTATATGGTCTTGATACATAACTTGGTGGGTCCCTAAATGATTTATTGGATGATTTTCTTGAACAAATGATAATAATTTTAGTTGTCCTTCAAAATATTTAAAAGGTCACAAAAGTGTTCAGGGCATAACCCTAAACAACATTTAATACCCTTTGAAATGTTTCAAGTTCATTTGAACTTATTTTGATGTTCAATTGATCATCCAAATTTAAATTTAGATTCAATGGATTAATCCACTCCGTGCTCAATGAACATTAATATTTTCGTTATCTCGTGAGCTGGGTACCTGGACAACATTTTATGTTTTGTTTTAAGAGTTATGTAAGTGCATGTCTATAAGGGCTAGCTTAAGCCATTAAGGATTTTCAATGTTAATTCATTTTATTAATCAAAGTAAGGTTGCTGTCCTTCTGAAAATTATTGGAGGAACACCTCAAATAGATGACCACTTAGATGAAATTTCACAAATTTTTTTAGTTATATTTTAATTATTCATTTACTTTAGTGATTAATTAAATTGAAGATAAATTTTAATTTCAAAAATTACTTTTATAGATTTCTTTTGTAGAGAAACAAACTTTTTATTTTTAAGATTTCTTTTATTTTATTTATTGTAATTAATTTAATGAAGAATAAAGAAAAATACATTTTGAACATTTAAAAATACATAAGAATATTAATAAAATTAGGAAAAAATTTTTTTGTGGTCCCACATTACAATGGAATAATTTGTGAAATTTTTGTGTAATTTCATGTTTTTTGTGCTTTTTATTTTTTTTAAATTAAAAACTAGCTAAAAAATGAAATATTTATTTTAATAACAATTTTTTTTCTTGAGTGTCATTAGTCATAAGAAACACTCTAAGCCACTATTTATAATATCTCTAATTATATTTTATTTATTATAATTATTTTAGTGTAAAAATTTCATTTATCTTAAAAAATAAGTTTTGATATGAAATACATTTCAAATGAGTTTCAAAATTTTACATTGACATAATATGTTCATTGTCTTCACTATGGATCAATTTTTGTAATTTATTAAATTATATTTTAATTTATATAATTTTTATTATTTTTAATAATTTAATTACATTGTACAACACACTTAATTATTTAAACTCACTTAACATTTTCCGAGGGTCATCTGACCACAGTGAACCTACAAAAATAAGTCCCATATTTTTTTTATTTCTATTTTAATTTATATATTTGTTTTAATAAAAAAAGGACAACTTAACTTTGAAAATTGGGGCTTTTAGTGTTATAGATGTTCGCTGACTTTGGAAAAATCAGATAACACTCCTAATCACATGCAAAATAAACCCTCCAAAGTTTAACTCATGGTGATTAATATTTAAGTAAATATAATAAAAATATGCTATGGAGTATTTAATTAATTAAAAATAAAATACATGACAAGTACTTTTTTTAGTTCATAATTTTTTCCTCTAGTCACTGAGCAAAAGGGTACTTTTATTTTTATGATTTGTCTGCACCAAGTTATGATTTTTGAAAGTTTCAGTATTTAATTAAATAAGAAAAATCCCTAATTATCTAAACATCCAAGCGGTGCTGACTCAATCTTCAAAAGCTCCGAAATTCCACATGGCACACTTCCATTCTGCACCGCCTTCCAAGTTAGTGCTAACTCCACCCGAGCCTTTTGTCCCCATCTCACTTCTGACACCATCTGGTCCGTTGATTTAATACATGCGTGAGTCTACTGCATCTGTTCATCATCCCCATTTGTTCAAAGTTGAAAATTGAAACTCAACCAAATCACTTAAGGTTTATTTCTACACATGCATCTAATTGAGAAGAACAAATCTATACAGTTGATCATGCATGAAATTAAAGAATTCTTCATAAAAGTCCAAAAAAACTCAAATTTAGGGGAAATGGTGTATACCGTAGCCCAAGAGGCCAGGTTTCAATTGGGTGTGTTTTAAAGCTTTGTTGTGGGTCCACAAACATCCTCCAAGCGTTGGTTAGAGAAGAGGCTTAGTCTATGCAAGAGTTCGGCCAGAGGGTGGTGCCACCTTTGTCAAAGTGTGGTGTAGAGGGCTAAAAGGATTTGGCCTTCATTGGGGAACCTCTCCGTGTGCTCAAGTGAAGCTCAGGAGTAAGTTAATTTGGAGTTTTATGGAGGTTTTTGGAATGATAGAAAATTGTCTTGGATTTTGGGCTAAAATTCTAGTGAGACTAAACTCTAGGAAGGTTCGGAGAAGCTCTGAAAGGATTTTGACAGTCTCCCCAAGGAATTGGATGACCTCTATGCTTGTTCGTAAGGGGTTAGTGTATAAATAGCCATAGCCATGGTGGCCAACATGGCAATCTAGGGAGTAGAAAAGGCTGCTTATGTGGAGGACTAAACAATTGACCAATGGGTCCTAGCTACATTAGATGGGTGCATTTTTAGGTTTAGTACATGGGGGAGCAATTTTGGTTTTCGTTTTTCCAATGACTACCATGGTTAGGGAGAGTCGGGGAAGGTTTAAATGTGATTAGGATAGAGGTTTAATCATATGATGAAATGCTTGAGTCATTTTGCCAAATATGGGAAGAGATCCCCCAAATCAAGGGACACTTGGTCCATGACACCACTAGGGTGGGCTTGGTAGATCTAAGCTAGGTCTTAGGGTCCAAAATTGGGCTATGGTAGCCATGGTTAGGCTAGAGCAAATGGTTTGAATTGAACATGAAGTTTAGGTTCAAGTACATGGTTTAGACTTGGACTTGGGTTTGGGCTCAGCTAGAGTTTGGATTTAGGTCAATTGAAGTTTCAATTTGGTGTGTTGGGAAGTAAGTTGAGTGGAAATTGAAAGGATATGATGTTTAATTTGAAGGAATTTAAATTTTTGGGAAAAATTGGGGTTTTTGATTTGACTTGGATTTGTGTTAGGTTTGAGTTTGTATCTGGACCAACTGAGGGTTCAAATTTGTCTAGTGGAGTATTATGAAGAGTTTACAATTAAAAATTGGGGAAATTGATCTTGTCTTCTATGCTTCATTTAATTTTTTTAATGGCCATATAAATTGATAAAATTTTTTGCTAACCCCCAAAAACTCGAAAGAACTATTCCATGAAGAACTAGGGTTATCATATTGTTTGATAGGCTAATTTGAAGTTGTCAATAAAGCAATAAAAATAGAAAGGGAGATAGGTTTTATTTGGTATAACTTGATGACTTCTAGGGTGATAGGCAGAAACACTTACCAAGTTAAACTAAACTTCTTTACACACTCAGAAAAGGTTATACAAGATATATGCTCCTATTTGTCACTAGCCATACTAGAAATTATTGGTATTAAATCCTACATTCCACTTAGGCAATCACAAGTGAAAGGTAATTTTTATATCTTGATATTCATAAAATCAATTGATATATGTTGGTTTAGCTTTAGACTTTGTGCTATAGTTTAAGAGTATTTGATAGAAAAACCATTTTAATTTGCATTCCAATGAAGAACTTAGTGTAGTGGACCTAAACTTTGCCTAAAGGACTCGTTACTTTCTTCCCTGTAGAATCAAAACTTTAGACTCAGTAGAGCCATATATTATGGAAACGATATGTATACTTACGTGAGAAACTCCTGTGATTAGTAATATCTAATTTTAAGAACTCAATTTATATGCTAGAGAGCAGGTCAAGTTTTTGGTGTCATTACTATGACTTACATTTTTGTGAAAATCTTTAGGGCGGATCACTGCCCAAGTGAGAAGTTGAACTCAGTGAGTTTGATATCACTTTTATTTCTTGAGTAACCATAAGAGCTCAAGCAGTCGCAAACTTTACGGCCAATTTCTCAGAGAAGCGGAGCACAATGGAAGCGAGTCAAGAAATACGATGAGTGAACCCTACATGCAGACAACACTTTTATTAGGAATGGAATAGGACATGGGCTTGCCATGAGCTCTCTTACAAAGGGAGCACATACACCACTCAATAGTGGTAGAGTTTGGGGTGACAAACAACTAGGCCAAATAGGAAACCCTAATTGAGAGCATGCAACTAGCTTAAATGGGCGCTCAGACCCTCATTACAAATTAAGATTCATAGCTCATGGTGAACCAAATAAATGGGGAATTCATAGCCAAAGACAAGATGATGAAAAAAATATCATAACAAAGCCAAGGTAGAGATATGGAAATTTGCTCAGTTCCTAATCAAACATTTTGGCAGAGAAGAAAATCATGTGGTTGATTTGCTATCCCAATGTGTTCACTTGGAGAACAAGCAAGCTCATATACTTTGCCGATTAGTCATTAAAGAGCTTGAGGCGATGAAAGTAGATGGAGAATAGGTCAAAAGCTGGGTAGACCCATACGTCAAGTATTTGAAAATGGGAGATATTGCAAAAGAGGTCACTAATCCCATTACATTCAAACTCAAACCTACATAGTACATGTTGATGGAAGGAACATACTTCCAAAATCAATAACGCAATTTATTTGAGGTGCATAAAGTGCAACAAAGTGGAAGAGATCCTAAAAAATAATTAATTAGGAAAACACGGAAGCCATTCCGATGGAAAGATTTTGGCGCATCAGGTCTAATGACATGGGTATTTATGGCTTGCAGTGCTGAGGAAAGTCAAGGCATTTTACAGGAGGTGAAAATAGTGCCAAAATAATGATCCACTATTGCACGAGATGGCTCACAAGTTCTAATATATCACTAGCCCATAGGAATTTGTTATCTGGGGCTTGAACCATTCTCACCATCCAAAGGATAGGGTTATTCTATCCTAGTTGAGGTTCATTACTTGTCAAAAAGGATTGAGGCTAAGGTTCTCACCTTGATCAAAATAGACTTTATCCAAAACTTTGTTTGGGCCAACTCAATATAAAACTACACTTGTCATTGGTAGTAATTATAGATAACAAGATACAGTTTGCCAATGAATAGGTCTGGAACATCTAGTAGGGTCAAGGAGTAAGTTTTAAGTGCTCCTTAGCTCATCACCCATGAAACAATGGGTAGCCAAACCATCTAATAAAATCATTCTAAAATTTTTAGAGAAGAAAGTATGAGGATAAAAAGGTAGATAGGTAAAAGTCCTTTCATTCATTTTATGGGTTATCCACAAAACCCCATCAACCGTAACAAGTCAAGCTTTGTTTGTGCTCTCGCACAAAATGGAGACCATGCTATTAGCCAAGTACAACCATGAAAGGCAATGAGTCCTTGCAGCTACAAATTTTGATGAAGAAAATCTTTTAAAATGGCAAGATGTGAACAGCGACAAAGTAATGTTGTCATTCAACTTTGTAAAAAAAGCCCGAAAGCAGTTGCTCCTCTGTATTACAATCAACATGTCTGAAAAAAAATTTTCTCTCCTAGAAAAGTGGTGCTAAAGAAGGTCAACGCTACAGTGTGGAGATATGTGGTAGGAAAGTTGGACAAAATGTGAGGCAGACTCTTTATCATCAATCGATAGGTGTGACATAGAGCATACAAAATAAAGACACAAGCTAGCAATGAAGTCTCCCATACTTAGAGTGGGTATGACTTAAAAAATATTTTTCCATATTTTCAACTTCATAACCCATATGGAAAACCATGAATAAAAATTCCTCACTTTTTTCTTGCAAAATAAGTTTCTCTTATATATAAAACACATGAATATAACAAGTGTCACACTAACTAAAGGTAAAAACTTTCAGATTAGAAAAGCACAGGTTAAACTTCAATATGTCCACTAAAGAGAGCCAATCGTAGCACCAAGATTGTTCTACTAAGTTTCATTTGAAGAACGACATACCAAGGTGCCAAGATCGTCCAATCCGACCAGAGACATGAAGACAGTCAGTTGTGTTGCCAAGTTGCCTGGTTGAGCTTCAAATAAAGAATGAAGGATCAAGGCACAAAGATTGCCTGATCTAGAATGAGACATGAAAAGAACCAATTATGATCTCAAGATCACATAAATAACAAAGGACCGAGGCATCAAGATCAGTTGATTCAACCCGTGACATGAAAACAACAAGACATAGCATGAAGGTTGCCAAGTTGAGTTGCAATTAAAGAACAGTGAACTAAGGAATCAAGATTGCAAAGTTCAATTAAAGATAAGAAGACCACCAATAGTGGTGCCAAGGTCACACAACTGAGCTTCACATAAATAGAGGGGGATCGAGCGGCCATGATTGCCCTAGTTAGGCCTGAGAAATGAAAACAACCAGTCATGGACCTATGGTTTTTTAGTTGTGCATCAAATAGAGAATAGTGGATTGAGGCACCAATATTTTCTTGTCTGGCCCAAGACATGAGGACAACCAACTATGGCCCCAAGATTTCTTGGCTGAGCCTCAATTGAAGAGTGATGCATGAAGGAGCTATGATTTCCTGGGCCAAAATTACATATGAAGATAGTCAACCATTTTGCCTATATCACTTGGTTGAGCTTCAAATAAAAAATGATCAACCATGGGCCCAAGATCGCTCAGTCCAATCCAAGACATGACAGTAACCAGCTATGGTGCCAAGATCACCCAACTGAGCCCTAAATAAAAAAAAGGCACAACTTGTTAAAGAATAATTGGTCACAATGCTATGAATATAATATACCTAAATCATTCATTCGCATTGATTACCTTATCAAGAAAGGGTAATCTAAAAAAATGAAAAGAAAATGAATGATACAAAAAGTTTCTATCAATTTCTTCTAAAATATATATAGAGGTTTCTATCCATTTAAATACTCATAAGCCCAAAATATTCAGATGGTGTTAAAAAATCATTGAAAGTCATGAAAAAAAAAAAACAAGCATAAAAAAAAAATCTAAACGGCGGAAGGTTTGTCGCCGCCATTTCTGTCATTCCTAACATGTCTGCATCATCATCATTAGAATATACGAAGAGAGGGGATAAAATTTCCATGTCACTTCACTTCAGATCCACTAAGCTGGCTTTAAATAAATGTTCAGTGGTAATATTGAGGTGTACCTGGATCTCATCTAAAAGTTCCATCACATGGTTGCATCTCAGAATCATTTCTAGCACCCAAGCCTCCAAGTTTTTATTTCAGGTATTAAAGGTGGCATTAGTTTGTTCATATCCCTTAATCTTAGCCTCCCACTCATGAGGCTACCCTTTTAATTTTTTTTTGCAAGCACAAGAGCTCCAGTTTTAGCTTATCTCTTGCTTTGTGACACTTCAACTGTCATCTGGCTCAGTGTTTTCCATTTCTGCTCCTTATGTATTAGAGCCTCTACCTGATAGTGGGAGATAGTGACAGACAAGATATTGCGGTGGTCAGAAATCTAGCATAAGGGCGCCTAGGACATGCTTACCAAGATAAATTGTAAACTATCTAATCACCAGGGAGGTCAGTCTGCTCTCAGCATTCCACATCAAGTAAACATGTTTTTGATTAAAAATTTTGAAACACTCCGGGATCACATCGAGGTAAGTTTATTGTTTCAATCCATGAAAGAGATGGAAGTATTTAGAGCAA
The DNA here is from genome assembly GCF_001263595.1 of Phalaenopsis equestris. Lineage (NCBI taxonomy): Eukaryota > Viridiplantae > Streptophyta > Magnoliopsida > Asparagales > Orchidaceae > Phalaenopsis > Phalaenopsis equestris. The sequence goes on along the minus strand of NW_018219387.1, from coordinate 87,368 downwards.
AAGTAGCAAAAAGGACAAAATTTTGAGCCTAAACTGGGAATTTTGAGATTCTGGCGCCTGAAATGCCATTTGACAGAGAGTTGGTGCCTGAAGCACCAGATTTGGTGCTTGAAGCTCCAAAAATCTAAAACAACATTGTCGTAAGCAAGTTAGAGCTTGAAGCGCTGGAGCCAGTGCCTAAAGCAATAGAGACAACTTTTTACGGATTAAGGTGGTTTGGGACAAATTTTGTGCACATTTTGAAAGACACACTTGTTATAAACGCCACATAGAGTGATACACTGTATCTAGATACTTTGGAAGGTTCTTTTATGAAGGGATATGTCTATTGGACCAATAAACATGTCATTTGAATTCAAATGAGTTAACTTTTTGATAGAAAATTTTGAGGCAATTTTGAATTCATTTTGGAGGGAGACAACCTCTAATAAAAGAGATGGAAGTCTAAAGCATGCATGGTGGTGGCCTGGAGAGAAGAAGAGAGGCGTGAGTAAGAGAGAGAGAGAGGGAAAGTCAAGGGCTTGGAGATTTTCTTCAAGGATTGTAAGAAGAGAGGGAAGGCGAGAGATTTCTTCTTCATTGCTTTTCTAAGAGAGAATTGAGAGTGCTTGTAAAGAGGGAAGGTTCTTGAAAAGAACTTCTTGGGATTTGCTTGAAAAGGATTGTGAGATAAGTTGTGTTCTTTTATTTCTTTAGTTTGTAAACTTGTTTTTTTATATAAAATCTGTGTTTTGTCATATCCTTCCAATGCGGGTGGATTTAGTGTGTAAATTTTCCAAATATTTTTCAATATTACAAAATACACACAATAGATAGAATATCAAATATGTAAATTAATCCCAACAAATAAACTTCAGTTAAATAATTTAGCTTTAAAAAATCTTTAAACTGCCATATCCCCTTTAAAAATAATGCAAGTATATGTATCACCAACGTAATAAAGGGATATAATGGAGTCCTAGATATCGATCCCACAGGGAAGTTGGAAATGCCTTTGAATAAGTTCTTAAGATTATAATGTAAAGTACAATTTTAAAAATACAAAAAATAAAGTGCAAAGTTTGAATATTAAGTAACATGTGAATGTTTATCAAACTGCAGTTGAAAGACAAAGTTAACTAATCTAAAAGCTAAACTTTCAAAAGTAAGCTTACAAAAATTAAAACTAAGATGTTGTGACGGAAAGTTCAAATTGAAGAAAGCATCATTCCCTTTTACAATGGGTATATAGATTGTGAAGAAATTAAATTCATTTTAAAATATATATTAACTTTTTTTTGTGTCAAATAGAAGCAATCCTATTCTTTCCACTTTTCTGAGTGCATAACGAACATTGACTAATCTAGAGTTTAGTCCCTATTTCTGATGTTTGGCTGGGAGGATACTGGCTGCTACTCCAGAGCTCCCACTACTCCCTTTCCTGAGGGCTAACAATCTCACATCATTTTTCAATCAATCAACCCAAATTGGGGATTTTAATCTATCACCTAAAATCTTCAATTCTGCATCCAAAAAAATATATTTCTCTATTTATTTGCACCCAACTCCAAGATTGAAATACTCTCCCATGAAATCAAATGTGATTCTTCTTGTGTTGAAGAAATCATAGCCCTTTAAGAACATATTTTTCTCAACACATTTTAACATTTCAATTGTCCAGATTAAAAAGTAAATGAAAATAGAAGTTCAAATCATCACAAATTATTGACATTTAAAACCATATAAAATAAAATCAATTCTTCACAAAATAATATCTCAAAGTAGGAAGAAGGATAAAGAATACTACTCAGAATTCAAGAGAAGGATAAAACAAAACACAGATTTCATATATAAAAACAAGTTTACAAAATAAAAGAAATAAAAGACAAAACTTATCTTGCAATCCTTCTCAAGAAAACTCCTTGAAGTTCTCTCCAAGCCTTTTTCTCTTTACAAGCACTCTCAATTCTCTCTTAGAAATGTAATGAAGAAAAAATCTCTCACCTTCCCTGGTGCACCTGGTGCCAAATATAACACAACAACTCTCTATCAAATGACGCATCTATCTTATCATGCGCCAGTTTGCTATAGGGTGCACTGTTCTAAGTGTTGGAGCATCTGACACCACTTCGACACAACTGGCACCAATCCGGTGCATCAAGCTCCAATCTAGCACATTTGGCGCCAATCTGACGCATCTGGTTCCAATCCGACACATTTGGCACATCATGCACCAGAATTCAAAACTTCATTGTTTTGGCTCCAAATTTTGTCCTTTTTGCCACTTTTGCTCAAAATTCCTAAAATTGATGTACCTACAAGAAAAACATGAAATACTATTCTTTAAAGTGCAATATCACCAAAAATAAGCAACTTAAGATAACATATTATTTTGGTGTATCAAAATCTCCCAAAGTTAAATGTTTCTTCTCCTCAAGTGACACTTTTACTACATAAAAAGCATATTACTTAGGATAGATACTAACTTATAACTTCTATACCTTAGTTTAATAAATAAAATAGTGAAATTTAAGAAAAATCTTTAATAACTTAGATTCAAATTATAAGTCTAGGAGTACTTAGCAATAAATTTTAAGATTTCTGAATCTTTATTCATTTCAATAAGAATTGCACAATGTCATATCAAGGATATTTGGAATATTCATATGAAAAGAAACTTGAAGAAAACTTCATTGATAATGCTACTATTAGTTCAATATAAGTTTAGAAAATGTAATAAAGCTTTTTTTTAAGTAGATTCAAATGAAGCCAATTTTTTATTAGGCATCTCCTCAAGCTTCTCCTTACTTATTTATCTTTTCTTTTTTTCTTAGGATTTTTTGAATCCTTTCTTTTCTTTTTTTTCTTCTTCTTTTTTTTTCAAGTGAGGATTAGTATATCTGGATAGCCTTTAATAGTTTAGAACTTCACTATCCCCTTCTTAAAGTCAAAACACCTTACCGTTCTTCATTTTATAAATTCATATTAGTTTATGAATTTCATAAATTCTCATTATTTTCTTCTTACATGAAACTCCTAAATTTTTAATACTTCAAAAATACAATTTTCCTTTACTTTAAATAGAAAATCTTAGTCTTATCTTATCAAACCAAATATCTTTAACTTTAGAATTGACCATCATTATTAAAAATTTTTACCTAAATTTACCATAATATTTATCAACTTAAGTATATTCATTTAAAGTTTAATCTTAATATCCCATGTCATGTTAAATTAATTTTAAAAATTTTGTTACTTAAGGACAAACCAAATTTATGTTACTTATTTTTAAAGGAACTTTTTCTTCCCCCCAAACATTAGTTTTAAATATTTTAAAAATATTTTAGCACAAAATTTAGTCGGTGAAAGAAAGCAGTAAATGCATAAAAATAAAAACTAACATGTAGAGAATTTCTGATTATGAAACTGGGCTTTAGCATACTGTAGGTACAAACATTAAAAATACATGTAGGCTTTAAAGCATTAAATAAAACATAATATATTCTAAAGAATTTGCTGAGAATTAAAAATAGAAACAATAACTGAAAATACTAAAAATGTAGGAAAAGTAAAAATCTACCGTTACTATTGGATGATCGAGAATCCAAAACATAAAATAAAAGTTTTTACTACTACAATTTCAGCTGTCAACCAAATAACGTCCAAAAAAACATAACAAAAAAAAACAAACAAATAATGAAACAAATAAACTAACTCCATAAAATATCAATCTTCATCTCCTTCCTCATCATCATCATCATCATCATCATCATCATCATGTTCTTCTTCTTCTTCATCATGAATAAGAGCATAAGGAGTAAAACTGGGGCATGTAAGAAATTCCACATTGTATTCACTCTGAAGATATCTCACCATAGATCCTCAAAATTTATACCATGTTGAACTCTCCTCTGCTGATACTCATAATTATAAGCATTTCTTGCTCCAATCTCTCTAATCTGATTCTGAATATTTACTATATCTAATTTTTCAATCATGAATTGGTCCATAATGTTTTTTAGTGATGCAGGGTGAAAATTAGATGCCCCTATTGCAGATGTATAGGGTCTATCATGTCTTCTACTCTTATATTCAATAAATGATTCAACTCTCTAAATCATATGCTTCCCAATAAAATATTTGGGTTGTAACCTTTCCTCAATTCTATGGGACTCTACTATTGATTGCTCACAAAGAGTAAAAATTAGGACAGGGTAACTCAAACCACTAGCTGTAGAGCTCTTAGCTATGCTCCATGCATGATGAACTATAAGAGCACCAACATCTATTGCTTTCATGTTCTGAATGCAATAGTTCAATATAGCTCTATCATTCATTGCATCATTCAGATGATTTTTTGGTAGTGATTTAGCAGAAATGAAGTGGTGTCATACCTTTGACGTACTAGTCAACATGGAAACGGAGAAGTTAACTATCTTATTATTTTTAATCCTCCATTCTACTCTTCCATCTATAAAAAAGGCAATCATTTCATCCAGTGATGAATCAATCATCACAAATGCAAAATATTCATAAAAAAATACATTCCTTGGCTTATAAAAAGCATTGATCTTTCTACAGTAAAATCAAATTATTTAACTCTCACAAGGTTGTTATCATCATTAGTAAATCTCAAGTTGGCATAAAATTTCCAAATCATTATTACAATTGCTATTGCAGTGAAGTAGCAAAAATGTTCCAAATTTATGACAAAGATCAACCTCTCGATCTTGCCACCCGAGTTAGCAAATGCCTATTTCTGGATCAATCTTCTTGACTCTATTTGATTGTTAAAATTGTGTTGGGCCTTCAAATTAACAAATCTTCTTGCATCAAAATCATATGACCTTCCTCTCTTCACTCATGGAGCCATTTTAAATTCTACCAAAATCCAAGTAAATTCTAAATAAATTACAAAATCAAAAATCTAACTCCCCAAGTAAGATTATTTGGTAAGAAACTTTTCACCATGAGTTTTTTTTCAAGTTTTTTCTTCAAAAATCCCAACTTTTGAATTTTACATAATGTAGGAAAAATCCATGATGAAAATAAAAAAAAAAATAAGTTAAAGTGAAGCTCTTACCAAGAGAAGATGAAATCTACAATTTTTAGCCACCGAGATCTTCTCTATCGCGCTCAATGTGAAGCCCAATGTCAAGGTTTAGCGGTAGGAGATGACCCAAACAGTAAAAATGGAGATTAATTGTGAAATTTCATGATTAATTAGGAAATCTAGTGTTTTTTAAAATTTGGCACATCATGCACCAACTTCTTTGTAAACTGGTGCATGATGCGCCAATCTGGCGCATCTTACACCAATGCCTTAATATTTCAAGATTTTGTTTTCATTGAAAATCTGCTCCGAAATGCTTTACGTCTACCTATAATTAACTTAAATGAATCTTTATAAATATAATTAAACATTACTTTAATATCAATCTTTCACAAACAACACAAAACTCACCTTTATATATAAAATCTGCGCTATTACAAATTAACATTTTTCAAGCCAACAAACATCTATTTCAGTGTTTAAAGCAAACCAAAGCATTCTAAAGTTGAGATCTAAATATCAAGATACCAAACACAAATATTGACATAGTTCAACAACAAAAGTAAATGCAATGCAACACAACAAACAACTAAAAGAAGCAGTATTAAAAAAAAAACATTTCGTGCATAAATTAAGTTCAAACACTTTCTTCACTCTCGTCCTCATAGATATCTCCCATAGATTGTTAGTGCACATACAAGTTATAGAAGGGTCTATAAGGAAATTCATTAGTCAAATTCTCACCAATCTAAGCATGTTTCTCGAACAAACGTACCAAACCATCATCAATACGAACAAAATGCTAAAAATGTTCTTTAAGTCTCCACTCTAAGTGATCCAACAATTCAAAAATATTCCCAATTATATGCATAAAATTTTGCACCTCTTTTTCTATCTTCTTGATTATTTTTAAAACTACGCTCGAACTGAAGTAAGTTTGAATAAGTGATGAATTCTAGGATGTTTGATCCATCAGTACATTCATATCAATCTTATCTCTGATTCCAATACAATTGCAATAGACTTTTAGATCCATCGGCTTCCAAGGAAGAAGCACTTTTTCCCAACTCTCATGAGGTAGATTGACTGCTTAGTATAAAAATAGTGGATAGACGTCCAAGTACGGTTGCAGATCCGTTCATAATCAGAACCAAAACTAATTTTACAATGACTACTCCAATATCAATAGGTTTTCCAGTTTGAATACAGCATTTCAAACTAACACTCTCCTTAGTTACCTTACTAATTTTGATAATATGTAGTAATTTCGATGCAATAAAGAAGTGACGTGCCTTAGAAGCAGGATTTAACAATGATGATGAAAATCTAACATTTCCATCATCTCCAGCCTCTCAATTCTCACCTTCATTTGTAAGGTACCAATAGATTTCATTCATATTATCTCTCGTAGAAGTAAAATTCACGTAATGTCGGATAGGAACATTTTCAATCATAAACATCACATTTAATCTTGAAGGAGTGAATTGCACAAACCTACCTCAAACATAGACAATTCCTTGGTTGATTCCATGTAGATTTGCATAAAACTATTTCGCCACAGGGATGACTATGGTGATAGTAGTGTAACAAAGCACTCGTAACGTCTCTATGCAATAATCTCTTCAACTAGAGTATTTGGTGCATTAAATCCTTGATTCACAAACCCTCTTTCTTTGATTAACCTCTTCTTCACTAGAACACGATCATGCAACTTATGTGATTCAAAACTGATGAACTTTCTCTAGTTGAAAATTCCAAATCTAGCAGAATTTTTAGAGTGGGACACCATAGGAATTGAAATCTACTGACTCCTCCCTCGTTTTTCCTCTAAAATAGAATTTAGAATCAATATTTGGGAGTTATAAGATAAAGAAGAAATTGCTAAAAATCGCCAAAAATTGCCTTTTAAAATGTTTTAATTTAGTTTCATCGTTGCGGTGCATGATGCGTTGACTCTCTGGAATTTGTTGCATCATGCACCAATCTAGCGCATCATGTGTCAGTTCTAAAATTTTTCATTTTCAATTTCGATCAGTAAATTCTCAATTCTTCTGTAAAATTAGGTAAATAAAGATGTTTTTAAATTATTTTCTCATATACATGAAATGTATGAAAACACAAATATAAATATTTGTAAAGTAATCCTAGTAAAACTTAAAATCAAAATAAACAACGATAAGTATGGGTTGCCTCCCACAAAATGCTTGGTTTAATGTTGTCAGCCTGACATTCCCAGCATTTATTCTAGGTGACCCAATGATATAGTCTCTTTAAAAATTGGTCTTTGACCATCAAAATATGATTTCAGTCTGTACCCATTTACCTTAATTATCCTTTCAGTTTTAGTATCTTCATTATTAATAGCTCCATAGGGATAGACTTTACAACTCTGAATGGCTCTTTCCATCTAGACTTTAGTTTTCCAAGAAATAATTTCAATCTTGTATTGTATAACAAAACTTCTTTTCCAGGTTCAAATTCCATTTTTATTGTCTTTCGATCATGTCATTCTTTCATTCTTTCCTTATAAATACTAGCATTGTCGTAAGATTAATTTCTAATTTCTTCAAGCTCATTTAATTGCATTAATCTTTTCCAATTAGCTTCTTTCAAGTTAAAATTGAATTTTTTTATAGCCTAATAGGTTTTTTTCTCCAATTCTACCTGCATGTGACAAGTCTTCCCAAAAATTAATCTGTAAGGGGACATACCTAGAAGTGTCTTATAAGCTGTCTTGTATTCCCATAATGTCGTATCTAATCTAACAGACCAATCCATTTTACTAAAAAATTACACTTTTTTCTAAAATTCTCTTAATTTCACGATTAGATACTTCTGCTAAACCATTAGTCTAGGCGTGATAAGCAGTTGCAATTTTATGCTTTATATTATACTTTTCTACCAATCTAATTATTACATTTCTAAAATTAGATCCTCCATCAGTAATGATTACTCTAAGTACTCCATATCTTTTAAAAATACATTTAATTAAAAATTTTCAATTTGTTCCAACATGACATTGAGGTAAAGCGATTGCTTCAATCAATTTTGAATTATTATCCACTACAATCAATATATATATAGTTTCAAATGAAGGTATAAATGGTCCTATAAAATCAAATCCCCATGCATAAAAAATTTCAATTTCCAAATTAAAATTTAGAGGCATTTCATTTCTTTTTGAAATATTACCTAGTCTCTATTAGTTTCTTCCTTAGTAGCTTAGGGTCTAGCCATTAGACATTCTTGTTGATTATTCCTAGAGGACTAGAGAAGGAACCCTCACCATTAGAAATTCTACACTCTTTTTTGTTGAACTTGAAGTTCCACATATTGGTCCTAACCTCTAGCACTTATTAGAGCCTTAGGACTAACCCTGGGTTGTCTAGTCTTGGTTAGGCTAGCTTGAACAAACTACATATTTTCATACACCCCAAACCCTAAGACTTTTTGATATGGTCTCCTGACTCCTTTTGGAGAGCTCATATGGGTGGATTTATACCCACATTCATTGGCTAATAGGGTTAGAACCAGAATATTGAGCATGCAGAAATTACCAAAATGCCCATCATGCCCCAAAATTTTCAAAAATTCCCAAAAATTCCAAAATCATTCCAAATATTAATACATTCAATTTTGAATGATCACATTGACCCAATTTGACCAAAAGCCCCAAATTGCCTATAAAGGCCCAATTTTTATAAATTAGCCTCAATCTTGACCCAATTGACCCCGCTCTTGCTCAATTTCAATTCCAATTCAAAGTTCAATATCCTAAATCCTAATATAAACAAAACCCAAGTCCAATTTAATATAATTACAATCCTAATTTCACCCAAATGAAAAAGCCCTAATTTTGACCCTATGTCCAAATCTCACAAATTGGTATTCCAATTTAATTCAAAATCAGTTGCGGTCTTTTGAAAACTCTTGATGACATCTTCCTACTCCAAATTAGACATTTGATTAACTCAACCTTTTGCCCAAATTCACCCCTACTTTTAAAAGCCCAAGCCCACCACACTTATTTCCAAAAGACTAAATCTAAAGGCCACAAGACATAAAAATTTTTCCCATCAACTATTTGATTAAATCAAACCATTTTCCTTAAAATTCATCATTTCATCACACCAAATTAAGCCTCATAAAAAAACTCCACAAAAATACCACATAAATCCAAAAAACCCCTTTTCATGCAAATTCACCAATCCAAATGGAAGCCATGTAAGCCTTTGCCATCTCACCTTGCCCAAAGTGCCAAATGGAGGAGCCCCTTTAGTGATTACTTTAAAAGTGGCTAACCCTTATCATGTTTCCCCTACACTATGCTTAAGACTACTTGTAGTTTGATGGGAACTTCTCCACACTATTTCAGTTGGCTCACCTAACTTTGATAATCCATGGGATGCCACCCAAACCCATTCCAATGAGGCTAAGCCCAATCTAGACCCAACCTAGCCCAAAGCCCTTTCCACTTCAATTAATCACCCTTAGCCATGCACAAACCCAATTAGTTGCACATTAGCCCACCACTGAGCATGCCTAGTGAGATGGTGGTCTGAGCCTGTCCGGCTAGTCACCTTGGCTGCCAAAAAAGAACATGGGCAAGAGAGCCCACATGATCAAAACCAAAAATTGAACCCATTCAAGTGGCACCAAACCAAATGGACATTGGAGCCTTTTTACCCTCCATCTAGACAACACCCTAGCTATATTAGCTTAGTCTGAGAGCCACCATGGCCCCCTTTATTTAAACTCACCCTCCGTGGCCATGGGGAAAGAGCTTGAAATTCCTTAGCAGACTCTGCCAAATTGTTCCCAGAGCTTCTTTAAGACCCATTGAGTTAAATCCAACCATCCTTAAGCCCTCAGACCCACTGCCTAAGCTCAATTTTGGAGCTAAAAATGAAGCCCGAAATAGGACATTTCTCCAAACTCCACCAAAGTTAAATTATTTACACCCACACCATCCCTTGAGTGAGAGAAGAAGATCCCCCATAAAAGCCCAATCACCAGACCATCCTAGCATAGACCTTGATCAACACCCCAAATTGTCCTTGATCAAAATCATACATATGCATTTCACCATGACCCAAGGCTTTATATAGAAGCTCTATGGACTCAACACAAGATTTTGGAAGCACCCAATTGAAGCAACACCTCTTGGGCAAAGGTATTGAACTTTCTCCTTAAATCGAGCCTATTTTAATCTCCATGTTTATATACTTAATTTAAGGCCTGATTAACTATATGGATATGTTCTCCTTATTGAGACGAGTCAATCGGAACAAACCTCACTTAATTTAGTTGAGTATCGAGAGAGATATTAAGGTTTGAAGAAGGACTGTTATCGGACTAGAGATTTTAGGACGATGAACAGATGTCATCCGTTTCTGCATATATTGGATGGACAGATGAGATCGAGCCAAACGGAGACAGGATACATAAACAAAGAGCTAAGTCAGCGCTGACTCCGATGGCGACGCCAAACCAGGAGAGGCCGTGTAGAGGCTTCAGAGACACCGAGGATTGTGTGGCGTCGCATGGTTTAAATAGGAAAAAGGGATTTTATTTTCTTCTTCATTGGCCAGAACTTTAAAAATCCATATCTTGGTGTAGACAAATTAAAAAAATAAAATAAAAATAATTGCTTGCTCAGTGAATAAAGGAAAATAATGTGAAAATTGTTTCATGTTTGTTTGATGCTTGTTTGATTTTTAATTAGTTAAACAATATTTTTTTTATTTGGATTATCCATTTGCATAGACATTACACCATGGAATGTGACCATAGGGCTTTTGATGCCTCTATTGTTGGGCATCTCCTCTGATTTTTCTAGGTTTAGGGGGCAACTCTAACTAGAGATCTCTAATTTTCAAGTTAATGACCCCTATTTTGGTATAAAAATTATAATAAATAAAATATTCATCAAAAAATACAAAATTTGTTTTGGTATGTTCATTGCGGTCATGGGACCCTAAGAAAGATATAAACTTGGTTTAACCGATTAAAAATAATCCTAATTATCACCAACCCCTAAAAATGAAATAAAATTAAATTGGAGTAAATATAAATGGAACTGGCATAAAAATCATTCTCCACTGTAATTTAATATCAGAGGAGCTTTCATAAAAATTTCATGTCAATTTGTGTTAAATTTCAAGTCAATTGGAGTTAATTTGACCACTAAAATTGATTAATTAAGTGAAATGTCATTTTTGAAAAAAAAATAATTATAATAATTAAAATACAACTCAAAAAATCTAGCAAACTGATTTTGGGAGCTGCTTATGACCAAAGGAACATATGAAAAATAAAAGTGTAATTAAACTAAATACTTCATTTTTAAGCTATTTTTAAGCATTTAAATAATTAAAAATTAATTTTAAAAACATTAAAATTGCAACAGTGTAATACACTAAAATGTCATATTTGGTTTTCTGATCACTTGGGACCAATTAAAATAATTTTCCTACTTTTGTAAGAAAAGATGTTAATTTTTGAAGGCTTAAAATGAGTTTTCTTCAATTTTCCATTAAATTAATTCTAATAATTACAATATAAATCCCAAAAATATGAAATTTGTCTTTTTGGGTTCTCTAAACAGAGAGAGATTTCATAAAAATATATAACTTAGCTTTCCATTTAATATTTTATATTTAATTAAAACTCAAAATAAATAAATAATTTTAATAATTAAATTAAACCTCTAAAAATCATAAAAATTATTCCAGGTGGTCCTTTGACCTAGGTGAACCTTCTATAACATTTTTAAGGACAGAAGTTTTATTTTGGGTGAGTTACAAAATTTTTGTTAAAAATGCCTATTTTTGCATTAAAATTATTATAAAGTTATATAAATTTAGAAAAATCACATTTTCTCCACCTCATGTTTTAATTAGTCCATTAGTGGGGTAACATAAAAATTTTAAAGTCATTTGAGTTTGATTTAATGAATTATGAGGTGTTGAGGCCTTAAGGGCAAAATGATAATTTTGAAATGGTTTCATTTTTAGTTGATGCATGTATGATTTTTAATTAATTAGATAGTGGTTTTCTTATTTGAATTTTCCATTTTCATATACATTTCACCATGGCATGGGATCATGGGGCTTTTTATATCTTTATTGTTGGGCATCTCCCTAAATTTTTCCAGGATCACGTGGCATCTCTAGCTAGAGATCTCTAACTTTCAAGTTAATGGCCCCTATTTTGGTATAAAAATTATAATAACTAAAATATTCATAATAAAAATATAAATTTTTTTTTAGTAGGTTCATTGTGGTCAGAGGGCCCTAAGAAAAATGTTAACTTGGTTTAACCCATTAAAAATAATTCTAATTGTCTCCAACCCCTAAAAATGAAATAAAATTAAAATGGATTAAGTATAAATTTAAATGGAGTAAAATTCATTCTCCACTATATGTTAATATCAGAGGAGATTCCATAAGAAAATCAAGTGAATTGGAGTTAATTTGACCAATAAAATGGACTAATTAAGTGAAATGACATTTTTGATACAAAAATAATTATAATAATTAAAATACTACTAAAAAAAATCACCAAATTAATTTTAGGAGCTCCTTATGACCAAAGGAACCTAAGAAAAATAAAAGTGTAATTAAAATAAATACTTCATTTTAAGTTATTTTTATGGATTTAGATAATTAAAAATTAATTTTAAAATCATTAAAACTGCAACATTGTAAAAATACCTATAATGTTACATTTGGCTTCTTGATCACTTAGGAAAAATTAAATAAATTTTCCTAATTTTGTAAGTCAAGATATTAATTTTTGATGGCTAAAAATGAATTTTCTTCAATTTTCCATTAAAATTTTCTAATGATTAAAATATAAATCACAAAAAATATGAAATTTATTTTTTTGGGTTTCTTCAATTTAAAGAGATTTAATAACAATATAAAACTTAATTTTTCATTTAAATAATATTTTATAATTAATTAATACTCAAAACAAACAAATAATTCTAATAATTAAATTGAACCTCTAAAATTCTTGAAAATTAATTAATGTGGTCCTCTGACCTAGGTGAACCTCCGATAATTTTCTTAAGGATAGAGGTTTTCTTTTGGGTGAGTTTCAAAATTTTCTTTAAAAATTGCTATTTTTGCATTAAAATAATTATGAAGCTAAATAAATTCAAAAAAATCAAATTTTCTCCTCTGATGTTTGGAATAATCGTTGAGTGGGGTAACATAAAAATTTTAAAGTCATTTAAGTTTCATTTAATGAATTATGAGGTGTTGAGCCTTAAGGGCAAAATGGTAATTTTGGAATTTAAGCCTCAATTAATACTTAGGCTAACCAAAGGGTAAATGGATAATAAATGATCTTAATTGACATGTTTTGATGATTGAAATATAAAAAGGGATAAATGGTAGCAACCAATCTCACTTTTATCTCATTAAGGATAAATTTTTAATTTTTCAAATTAATGAAATTTGGAAGAATAACTAAATAAGAATATATTAAGGTGAGGGTTTGACTTTGGAAGATCATAACCCACTAACTTAAAACCCCAACTATTGTTTTTAAGGCAATTTATGACATATGATAAGGATTAAAAGTATAGATATTCAAATTTTTCTAAAAATTACAAATCTACCTATTAAGTTATAAGGGCTTAGTAGTGAATTAGGTTTGATCAAAGTCTTGTCTAATGAGGTATAGAAGATGGCCTATAAATAATTTGAAATACCTTCAAAACACTATACGCCTATCTTTAAAATCAAACCGGCTAAGTTACTTAATTAAACCAAATTGGCTCTGTGGGCCTTCACCCGTATAATTCATAAGTGAAACATCAAGTGATAATTACCCCATTTAAAATGATAATCAAAACATTCAATTTCACTAAGCATAAGGGTATAAATTGGGTGAGCCACATAGAAAATATAATAAGACCAAAATTAACTCGAGACTAATCGAGGGATTGTGAAATTTCTAGGGTATATTACCTAGGACTTTTCATGATCCTTTGAGAATCTTGGACGACACTTGGACTTATTATGTTTTGTTTAATGGAATCATCCCTAGAGATGAACAAATTCGACCTACCATGGCATGACATAGGATCTGGTAGACACACCTCAAACATGTGTTCCCTGCTTTTCCTGCAAAATTATACATATGCATTGCAAATACTGACCTATCAGGTGGAGGAATAAGAAGAATCAATAAGTGCGCTTTTAAGTTTTTGCATTGCAATTTACTTTATCTGCACCTTTTTTCCTACTCATTAAAACAACAAGGTCACCTTGCATGTCAAAATGGAAACTTTTAGGATAGGCATAAAACTAAAACCAAAACAAAATTTAAGAAATCAAAACAAGATAAAACTCACCGCCACAAAAATCTAAATATAAAATAACTCAAAATTTAATCACAAACAAAATGAAATAAATGTTGCAACTAAATTAAAACATCTTTATAGGATGATCGAGAATCCCTTAGAGGAGGTAACCTAAGGTTACTAATGAGATTTGCCGCGGTCTAAACGAAAGTATGAAACTTTAAGTTGAGTTTAGTAAATTCCTTTCAACTAAGTGAATCCAAAAGAAAATAGTGGTACCAGAACGAGGGAATCGTAGGATCCTAACCTGTGTCGCTCAAATCAACTTGAACATCCACCATAATATTTAAAAAATCATAACCTTAAGGAACATTTGATTTAACATCAGGACTTGACACATTAGAAATTTAAAATTGCTACAAAGAGGAGCTTGGAGCTAGTATTGTGGGCAGCATGACCATCTTCAACAGAAAAATGTGTATACACCAGCTAAACCATTCTTTAGAATTAAACAACAAGCCATAATATTTCAAGGTTACTTGCCTAGTGCGACATAAATCCTCAACTTTTCTTAGGATTTTTGAACAGCCCTTTTTTACGATATAAACCTAAGCTCATTTTAAGATTCTGAGGTTGTCGTTCATTATGACCTAAATCATCACATCTTCTAGGATATTTGTGTGATCATTACAATTTGATGTAAGCCCTAACTAAAATAAAATTGGCAAGATAAAACATTTAAATATTTCTCCTCTAAATTGAAGCCAAATAATAGGATAGCTTGGGAAGTCACTGAGATTCTCGTCGGGATCTGTGACATCTTCTAGTTCCTCTTCCTTTGGATTTCGATAGTAAATGTTCCAAATTTGAGCTATTCCCTTTTCATACCTCCTTGTCCGATCTCTTTGAAAAGTCCTATCCCTTGAAATTATTGAAGAAAATATCTCCTGATTTTTATTGAGAGTTGACTTAGGTGACTTCGATTATCTAAGATGTAATTAACTATAAGGGCTTGTCTTTATAGGAAAATTTCAAAAACCCAGCTTAATATAAACCCTATTTATTTTTTTTTGTATTAAAAAGGAAAACTTGTCGGTCAACATAAAATGGTTTCACAGACAAAAAAAATGTCATAAATTTTTTAGTTTATTTGATCGAGTCTCTCCCTCATGTCTTGTGTTTATCTTTTAGGATAGATACATAGCTTCAGGTGTGGTGTTTTTTCATCTAAACATTGAAAGATATGAGATCGGCTTGATTTCATATTTTTCTAAACTTATATATATATATAT